>NC_056744.1:557955502-558053002 GCF_019279795.1 Protopterus annectens | reverse complement strand
GCCTGTGACCTATGACCTCCCAGTTAGTTGGCCCCCTACATATACTGCAGTGGGGTTTGTCACCTTGGGTACTACTGCATAGTGTGGGGAGGCCATTACTGGTCAAACATTTCCTGGTGTCCCACATAGCTGTCAGTTGTCTGCTGCTGTCCCAGTAGGCCACCCTATTCCCTTGCATGCATGCAGCAATACTGTAGATATGCTACCAGAGCATAGTAATACATTCATTTATTGTTAAGAAGACTGACTTACCTTGTGTCTGCGGCAGTTGTGTGGACAGTGTTTGAGGGCTGCCTATGTCTGATGAACGCAGTACACTGCCAATGCATGGTATGTTACAAATGTGTGTGTCATCCATTTTACTATGTGTGCAAGTCAGAGAGAGGTGTCAGTCCCTGGATGCCTACAGTATCAGTGTGTGTGTGCTATGTGTTGCCTCTTTGTCAAGGCCAGGGCATACTGGGCATGCCTTCATCTGCCTACAGGAGCTGCCTCATAGGGTTCCTCTTCTGAGTCCCTCTGTGCATGTGGGGACCTTGGCAATGGTGGAGGGCTGTATGGCTCTTCCCCTAGCTGTTTCTGCTGCAGCTGTTTCCGCAGGATCATATTGTATAGCATAGCACACACTATGAACATGTGTGCACATGTGGCTGGAGAGTACTGCAAGGCTCCGACAGATATTTCCAAGCAGCAGAACTGTGACCTGAACATTCCAAACACACACTCTATAATGATCTTGGTTTGTGTGTGTGCCTCATTATGGCATTCTTGAGTGGGTGGGTGTGCATTTGTGATGGGTGTCATCATCGATGGCTCCAGTGCATAGCCAGCATCCTCCACCAGATGGGCATACAGGATTACCCCCCTGGCAAATCTCTGATACAGCTGTGAGGAATGCCAGATGTGGGAATTGTGATAGCTTCTAGGGCTGACAGCACACACATTCATGATAATGCCCTGGTCATTGCACATGATCTGGCAGTTGATGGAGTGGAAGCCCTTGCAGTTAATTTAAACCCTACCCTGCTCATCAAGTGGTGCTTTGATGTGGATGCGTGTGCAGTCTATGGCACCCAGTACCTCCGGGTAGCCTGCTACATAGTGGAAGAGGCGCATATTGCTGGTCCACTCCTCACGGGTGCTGGGGAATTAAATGTGCTCACTGACATGTGGTAGCATGGCATCCAGGAACTGGTGGAGTACCCTCGATGCAGATGCCTGTGAGACCCCCATGATGTCCCCAGTAGGTCTTTGGAAAGTACCTGTAGCTAGTATCTTAAGGCTGGCCATACTTTGGTATCCACTGGGATGGGTTCCCCTCCATTGGCTCTGGGTCTGTGGTGAGGCCGGCACAGCTCAATGAGTTGCTGAAGTATGTCCCTGTCTATCCTGTAGTGCTCTACTATCTTTAGATCGTGTAATCCTTGGTAGGTTACCCTGGGTATGAACACTCTTCTCCTTCTCCTCAGTCTGGGGCAGTTGCCAGCATTACCTTCCTCACTACCCTCAGCCTCTAGCACACACTGATGTATCAAAGTGACAGCAGCCTCTAACACCACCAATGGTGCAGAGTTTGTGGGAAAAACCAGACTGAAAGGTGTTTGCACAGTTTATACTGTTGTGCTGCAGATGCTGCTTGTATGATTGGCAGGCTATAATACATTCCACCTGCTTGCTATTTTATTTGTACTTGATTGCTTTTATACTGCTATTTCCCGTTTTTTTTTTCCCTTCCCATTTCCAACCCTTTTAAACCCTGAGGTGCACTGTGCAAACCCGGTGCCCAAATGTAAACAGTCCTGCTGTTTTTTTTTTTTTTTTTTTTTTTTTTTGTTTGTTTGTTTTAGATCTGGTGTGCACCGCGCAAACCCGTTTAGCTAAAGTAAACACTATGAAGTAGAAATGGCTCTCCCCTGGATGCAAACATGCTCTTCATTTCATGGACTAAGTTAGTACAGCCTTGGACACACACCCTTGCTTAGCTAAGCTCAAATGGGAACCGTGGAGCTCCAATGCGCTTACACCAAGCATGACACACCCTCTTTTCATATCAGTTGCTTCTGCTTACCCCACTGCCTTATAGCTCCTACATGGTTAGGTGCAGCCAAAGAATGATCTCCCATTTAGTGATTCAATAAATTTTGCTCATTTTCATACCCCACTGCCTTTGTCCCTGGTTACACCACTACACCAACATCTTTCTCCTTAGCAACTGGTATTACCTGTTATTGTTTTGATTCTGCATGCCATAAACTATAATGGCAAAATGCAGATTTCACTTAAAATTGTCTTTTCACATTTTTTTTTTATTGTCGGCATGATCCCATTTGTGAGCCGCTGTGCTATGCTTAAATGGCAGAAATCGGCCCCAAAAAATAAACTTTGATTTTTATAATTTTTAAACTCTTTTCCATGCCAATGGCCATATTGTTGGCTATTGGCATGCCTAATGATTATAATACATGCTTTACTTTGAGCTGTCATGCCTGTGTTTTGATTTTTGCAGAAATGTACTCGGTTAGTAACCGAATACATTTCTGCACCTCACGCTGTTCTTGCATGAATGCCTGCATTAACCGGAAAATTAGGTAATTAGCATAATTCAGTGGTACCATGCAAGAATAGTGATAGCAGGCTCATGCATGCTCCCAGCCTTGTTTACTGGATCGCTCGGCGGCCATATTCTGTGCAGGAGCTACTACACTATTCCTGCACAGAATAAACAGCTTATTGAATCCCGAGGATTCTTTATTCTCTATTTTGTGTGGACATTCTACAGAAAGTTCCAGAACATCTTCCTGTGACATATTCTCTTCTGCTGCACTCTGCGTCATCCATTGCTTTTTCATATGGGAACTCACTGTCCTGTCACTCCACAACATTGATTGGGTCAGAGTTCTCACCATTTCCTGCTCCTTGCCTTGCTGTGCAATTCCAACTGAACTTTTGTACTGGTGTTTCTTACTGAAGGCTCCAGAGTATTCTTATGTGGCAACTGATCAGATGCTTCCTCTTCCACCTGTTTCTCAATCTCGGGACTCATTGTTACATCATGCTGTGAAATTACCAGTGTTTGATCTTCTGTAGTAAATCCTTCACTTTGCCGGTAATTCATAAATTTAATTTCTATTTCTTTAACTTCCCCATTACTAATCCTCTTTTCTGCTCCCCCCCTTTGTTTTCTTATTTTTTGTATTGTAAAATTTTTCATATTTGGATGCCTTTTCCTGTATTTCTCTTCAAATATCTTTGATTAGCTTGACTTTCTCCTTTACATAAATATTGCACCATATTGCTTAATTATTTATTATTTTTTTGCATTTTATTTACCGGAAAAGTTCACTGGGCCAAACTCAGAGCCCATTTTCAATGGAGGCCCGGGAAGAAAAGTTCCACAGTACATGAGTAGATATAAAAACTACATATGTTATATCCAGTCAGAGAATATAGAAGAAAAATAAACACTTAACATACAAGTCAATAACAAGTAAAACAGTCTCACTACAACACTTGTAGTTTGTATTCTAAGGAAACATGTACAATTCCAGATAGAAGATAGGTAGTCATGTAATAAGGTTTCAAAAAAGACAGGATTCTGTGTTGACCTGATAGAAAATGGTAGCATATTCCACATTTTGGGTATGGAGTAGGAGTAAAGAAATTGGCTAGATGGGAGCTTTTGTTTATATACCTGCAGAAGTTGCTGATTTTCAGACCTGAGGGGTCTCTCATGGTGGTAATAAGTAAATATTGAGCTGAGGGCTGGACACTCTTTAGGTTTATAGATCATTTTGTGGGTAAAATTTAGCTGTAAGTAAGAAAGGTAGTGTGGTAGTCAAGACATTTTAGAGTCTGTAGAGCAGAGCAATGATGGCTGGAATATATGAAATTGATTGCAAACTTGGCGATTTTGTTGGAACAAGTCTCTAGTTTGTTCTTTAGTGAGGATTAGAGGTTTGTGAGTACAGAAGTGCCACACATTAGTATGGGGAGTAGGCATGTGGATGCAAGAGTTTGTTTAATGAAGGAGCTTACAAAGGGATTATGTCTATAAGAGGATTCCTAGTTTTTGATGGGCTTTGCTGATGTTCTGCTGTATGTGAATATTGAATTTTAGGAATTCATCTATAGTGATTCCTAGCAGTTTTGCATGGCTAACAACTTTGATTATAGTGTTAAGTTTGAGAGCAAATATTAAATATAGATTTGTCTAGTGTTTTTTTTTTCTTTGGGGTGAAAAGTATGATGTTGGATTTATTATGCTTTAGTGCTAGATTGTTGTTGTACATCCAGGTTTCAATGGTGGACTAGGCCAGTTGAGTTTTGAGTTGTAAGTTGGAAATGGAGTGAGTGGAGCATACAATAGTAGAATCACCTGCATATTGAATAAGACATGCTTGAGTGATGGAAGAATGTAAGTCATTGATGAAAATGCTGAATAGGAGGGGGCCAAGAATAGAGCCTTGGGAAACTCCTGTACAGATATATAGATAAGGAGAAGTGGAGTGTTGCCATTTGACTGCATATTGTCTGTCTTTTAAATAGCTAGAGAACTAGCCAAGTGTGGAGGAAGAAAGACCGATTTTGCGAGTTTGGTTAAAAGTAAGGAATGGATAACATTATCAAATGCCTTTGATAGATATAGAAAGGTAGTAGAGACAATTTTGCCAGCATCATTGGCTCTGTTTACTGTATCCATGATAGATATAAGAGCAGTAATTGTGCTATGACCTGGTCTAAACCCATGTTGTGTCAGTGACAGAAGATGGTTATTATGAAGAAAGTTAAACAGTTAAGTATTTATGCATTTTTCCAGGATTTTAGAGATAGGAAATAGAATACAATAGGTTGGAAATTAATGATATCTGCATTATTTCAGCCTTTATGGAGAGGGAGAATAAAAGCTTTCTTCTAGGTTTGGGGCATGTAGAATTCCTGAATGGATCTATCGAGAGGAATGCTTATGGGGTAGGCAATGGTGTCAGCTGCAGTCTTCAGGAATTTTAATGGTATGTTGTCAGGAGTGTTTGAGCAAGGTTTGCACTTCATAAGTAGTCTCTTTACTATGAAAATAGGAAAGGTTTTTAGATTAAATGTAGCTGTGTTGTGGGTATTGGACTCATTGGTGTAAGGGGTAGGTGAAGTAGGAGAAGAGTAGGTGGGATGTTTAGAGGATGATGTGTTGCTTGTGTGGCAGTTTGTCTGAGTAAATTTAGTGGTGATGGCAGCTATAGAACTGATAAAAAAGGAATTAAAGAGAAAAGCTATTTCTTCTGAGGATTTGTCAGGGTATGGACATGGGTTATATTTTGTGCCTGGTTTTAGTAGAGAAGTGATGGAATTCCAGAAATTTGTAGGGTTTTGTTTATGATTAGATTGGAGTTTTGAATAATAATGTTTTTTATTTTTGTTGACTACATTTTTACTTGATTACGAAGATGTTTAAATGTTGCCAGGTCTGGACTATTTTTGTAACCTTGCCATCGTTTCCATATTTTGTCCCTGGTGTGCATAAGGTCTCTGGTAGGCTTAGTTAGCCATGGGACACTGTTTGTTTTAATTCTGTTTTTATGAAGGGTTGCAAGGCTATTTAGTGTGTTCATGAATGTAGAGTTGAAATAGTGGACTGCGTCATCGAGTGGGAGGGTTTTTATATTATGTCAGTTTAACTTTTTCAGAGTATCCATGAAAGTTAGAGGGTTAAATTTAGTCAGGATTCTTATTTGTTTGCATTGAAGTTAGTTAGGAAAAGAGGAGGGTGTGCAGTGAATTAAGGATGGGAGACGGTCACTCAGTGTGTTTTGGAGAGTACCAGCTTCAGATATTTTGTTAAGAGTCAGTAACTAGAATCGAGTATAAAATAGGTCATCTATAGTTGTTCTTATCAGGTCTGGTTGAATAATTGATTATCTGTGTGAAGCTGAATAGATTAATATTTGAGGAAGGAGAAATGGATTTGAGGTTTATCCAACTGATGTTTTTGTCTCCAAGGATGGCAATTTTGTTTTGAATATTGGTAGAAATCCAAGCAATGATGTCTTCTAATATGGGTATGTTATTACAAGGGGTATATAGAGAACAATGTTTTTTGCAGTTATTTTTTTAGGAGAGAAGTGATCATTTTGGCATTAGAAAATTTAGGAACAGGATTAGTATAGGTAACTATATTATGTGAGTTAGAAAAGATTAGTGCTATCCCGCCTCATTTTTTATAGGACCTATCAGATCTGATAGTTTGAAAGTCTACCGGAAGAAATTCAGAGTCTTTAATGTATGGTTTTAGCCAGGTTTCAGTGGTGGCAATAATGCCTGGTTGGTTATAGGAGATCCAGCCATGAATGTTTGAGATTTTATTTTGAATGCTTTGGAGGTTTAGGGTTACTGTATGTACGGATTTGCTAGTACTATTGTTAAAATGAGGAATGGAGAAGTTATTTGAAGTGGGACCTGGATTAATATTAAATCTCTTTTTCTTTCCCATCTCCATATTTCTTCAGAGGTTTTCTACTCCTCCTGTTTCTCCTTACGTTGAGGATTCAATGTTTCATCATGCTGTGATACAACCTGTGTTAGACTTTATACACAAAATCTTTCACTTCACAAGTATTCCATAACTTCAGCTTCTATTTGTCTAACTTGTACTTTGCTAATGTTCTGTTTTATGTCCCCCCTTTGTAATCTTATTTTTTGTACTGTAAAATTGTCCATATGTGGGTGTGTTTGCCTGTATTTCTCTTCAAATATATTTAGAGCTGAGTTTTTTGTATTGATGTTTGGCTTTCTCCCTTGCAAAAATATTGCACCATGGTGAGTCTCTTTCTTTCCCTTGTCTATGTTTCTTTTGTATACCTTTCAGAACACTATAGGTTTTGATTTTTATATTTTCACACTTCCTCACTTGCCTCCTTTTTCCAAATAGCACAAAGTTTCTTGGTCTAAATAATATTTTTCATTAATCTTTTGTATTAATGAACATAAATTTGCATTTGAAGCTTCTGACAGTTTTCCTTTCATGCAAGCTTTTTTTTTTTCTTCTGATTTCTTTCTTAATCTTTTTTTAATATCTTTTATCTGGAAATTCTGGGCTTCTTGCACAATAGTAATAATACATCACTTCTTTCTTATCCTAAATAGTCCACTCTACCATCTTGATGACTTTTTTTTTGGCCTGTCAGCTTTTGTGTTTTTGTGGACTACTACTTTCTTCTACAACAGGGGTATGCTAAGCCTGACCTAACCTATTGCTATCATGGAAAAGTGCGGGAAATAGGCCCTACTTAAACCCAAGATGAGGGAATACATCTCATAACTGGTTGTAGCTTCCCCTTGCAGGCACTATGGCAGTAATGGGAGAAGGTGTGCGCTTTCGAGTGCAGTGCTGGTGCATCCAGGAGTCCAAGATCAAGGCAGGACTCCTTGTCAAAGACCATGATCAGAGACTGCTGCTGGGCTAGTACCAGGGCTCCCAATATAAGGCAGAGGCCTTGGACCATCTCACCCATGACCTCACTAGTGCTACTGGCATACCCCAAACTGGTGAGCAGGTCAGGCACCACTATGCCGATCTGAAGCAGCATAAGGGGGACCTCTTGGAGGAGTGGCTCCTAGAGGCTAGAGTGGCAGGGGATGTTCCAGTCATGTGTAAGTATCACCCCAGTATGTGTGTAATAATTGCCAGCTCAGGTATATCATGGATAGTTATTTCTAAATATTCCTCTTATGTCCCCCACAGCTGCAATGGAGTTGGTCGCAAACCAGGAGGCCCACATCAGTCGCCTGGTAAGGTTGCGACGGGAGGCAGGTCAGTAATACTCATGCATTTACTGTTATAGGAAATAAAACTAAAAGTAGTAGTAAATTAATTGTATGTATAAAACCTGTATTGTTCAAGGCAAGTACTGCATTCACTAGAGAATATGGCAAGAAGAGTCTCATATTGTCTGTATGTCAATAAAAGTGTAATAGCCTGACAAAACAGGTCTAACTGCTGGACTGCATGTGTATATTCTGGCTATCATATGGTAATGTAGATTTGCAATCATTTAATAGTACTATTGTATTAAGCACTGTTACCCACACTGTGCACGATAAATTGAATGTGTAGGAATGCCTGTATATGACAGGTGTAATCCCCAGAAGTCATTTAGTACAACTGAGAGACACATAGACAGTAAACAGGGAAAATTCAGACAACAAAAACCGAATAGCACATGCAATTGAGATGTGAACTGTTGTATTTTTAGCACACACAGCCACAGATAAAATCCTGCCAGTGGTAGTAGCCTGCATACAGAATCATACCCCACAACTGTACAGATATGTCCAGAATGTCTATTAAAGTGACCCATATCTGTTGCCTATCAACCTGTCCCCCTGGAAAATCAGTGGGATTATCCGAGACGCATAGGCAGCAAACAGGAAATACAACTGATTGACACACATCTATGAGAACAAAGCTGGCACACTAGCAACTCCCCAATACCTTATGTATGTCCCTTTTACACCCCAACCTGTCAAGCTGTGGTCAGAGTGTGTACAGTAACAGAGTGAGATGTATGTGCATAATAGTAATGTGGAATCTGGTACTGTGTGTGGGAATAGTCAGGTAGTGCTAATAAACATTCCACCCAGAGGTCTGTCAGATACCAACACTGTGCCCAGAAATACAAGAATGATATGCAGTACTGATACTGTTCACAGTGGTATTGTATGGCATTGTGACAGATGCAGTTGCTCTAAATAATGAGTTATTATACATCACTGTCACCTATACTGTCCTACAACATATAACTGTCTAGGAAATCTGTATAAGAGTATTGTAATATAAGGTCAGAATGCAAAAGCACAGGGGATTAATAAGATGGAAAGCAGATAGGAGATATACAGCAATATCTATATAGCAGACACAACTGTGATGGACAGTTTTTAAGTTGTAGCAGGCACAGCCATGGTCTGAATCCTGGGAGTGGAATTAGGCTGCGTACAGAATCATACCCCACAACTGTACAGATGAGGCCATAATGTCCAGTATGTAGGCCCATATCCACTGCCTGTCCCCCTGTCCCCTGGTAAGTCTGTGGGATGATCCCAGATGTTTAGACAGCAAACAGGGAATACAAGTGATTGTCAAACATCTATGAGAACACACCTGTCACTGTAGCACCCCCTGAAACTGTTAGGAGAGTAATATGTCAAGTATGTCCTATCTACACTCCCATGTTGTCAAGCTGTGACCAGAGTGTGTACAGTAACAGAGTGAGATGTATGTGCATAATACTAATGTGTAATCCGGAATGTTGTGTGACAACAGTCAGGTAGTGCTAACAAACATTGCTCCCACAGGTATGTTGGATATGAAAACTGTGCTGAGAAATACAGACCTGTACAGGTACTGTTCACTCTGGTATTGTAGGGAATTGTGAGTGTTGCAGTTTCTCTTAATAAGAAATTATCACTGGTCACTGTCGCCCACACTGTGTTACTTAATATAACTGTGTAGGAAGGCATGTATATGTGTGTGTCAGGTCACAAATGGTGGTAGAGAGCAATATTCTAGATATGTTCTGGCACACCAGCATGTGTTCAACACATGGCCGGAGTTTGTTATGTGCACAACATCAACACGGAATCTGGGAGTATGTGTAGAAACAGTTAGTGTTAACAAACATTCCCTCCACAGGTATACCAGTTAAGAGGTGTATACTGCAGGTAAAACTGATTCATGTGTAACAATGATGATAGTCATATCACTGCCCAAATTAAGGATATAGGGTAGTGTAGTGAGACTTGTAATGTACAGATAAAAGCATTGACTAGGAAAGTAATGTGGACTACATGAATATACTAGTTGTTAATTGACATCTTTCTCTCCCCCCACCATATCTCCAACAATAATCAACATACCCACCCCAAATGGTATGTAATGATACCTAGGTTCTGATAATGTCCAGTTGTTTTACAAATATTTTAATGGTGCCCATGCATGTGCTATACTGAATTATTCCAACATTGGTGACATGGTGCCATCAATGTAGCTGCATACTGTTCTTATTACCACTGTGGTCCCATATATGCATGTGTTCTGTTTGCTATGCTACTGTTCCATATCTGGTGTCTGGGTTAATGGGAATATCTATGCATGCTGTTATACCTAACCCTGGTATGTGTTGACTATTACTAACCCACAGATGATAATGAAATCTAAGCACTATAGCACGCTTGGGAAGGCCGGTCCCAGCAGACCCACCTGTCCCACCTCAGCTGGCCGTGGCACCAGGCACCAGCATGTCTGGGGGCCAACCTGGGACTTCCCTGTCTGTTGGTCCTGCACCACCTTTGGGTGGAACCGCCTCAGGGGATGGGGCTCACCCCCTCATTGGGAGTGGGCACGGACAGGCACCTGTCACCCATCGCCAGGTTGGGGTCGTGGTGTGTAGAGAGATCACCCAGCAGTTTGGTGATGTCCTACGCCAGCTCGAGGGCCACGTGCCATGATTAGAGAGTCAGCCTGGCTCTGCGACTCAGCCCCCAGCAGAGCCACCTTCAGGGCTGTGAAGGTGCAGTGGTAACTGCCCATGCGGGGGGACCTCAGTCCCACTGTTACCACTAGGGGCTTGTGGGTTTACGATTTCCCAACACCCCTCCCCATCAAGGTGTTTACACTCCACATGTATCATATACTGCCCCTGTATGCGTTCTTGTTTGTCTTGTCTGTTAACCTACACAACCTACCTCCCCAAATATACCTACTACCCCTCACCAACATCCCACTCTCACCTGAAAAAAAAAGGGCAATCTGTTCCCACAAAAAAAACTCTCCCCATACATAGCTGTCCATTTCACACACATGTCCACTGGACACATGTAATCTGGTCTAATTGGCATCATAACATATTATTGTTGTCCTCACCACCTCCCAAGGGTTTGAGTGTACAAATCTACCTCCAAATTCAGTGTATATGCACAGCTGTTGCTGTAGAAGAAATGGGCAGCTATGGACCTTCCCTACACCCTTCCTGCACATCCCTGGCTATTTTACCTACTGTATTTCAATCTTTGTGCCCCTTTTTTCACCACTTTCCTATCAACCCCTTTTTCTTTTCTTTTAAAGAAATTAGCACAGGGGTAAATGGGAGTAAGCACTTTTAAACAGCAGTAAGTGGGTTTAAGCCTGTTTACGCGGGGGTAAGCAATGCCTACACAGGTTAAGCAATTTAGAAGCTGAGTATAAGAAACTGTAACAGGAAGTTAGCAGTGCTTACCTCCACTCAAACCCGCACAAACCCACTTACAACTGCTTTAAAGTGCCTTAATCACTCTGTATTCAACTGCCCATGTTCTGCCTGCAAAAAAATAAACAGCCTCTGCAAGGCTCAAACCCAGGACCCTGCACACAATAGACAAAGCGACTTACCACTAAGCTATGTAAGCTATGTCTAACTCTGATGGATTCACAAACATATCATCCAGCCCAGTCATTCAACAATACAGAGAATGTATTCCAACATTTAGATGTTTGTGTGTGTGTAAATATTTTTATAGCGAAACAGATACAATATATCTGTATATATAGATATATATAGAAATATATATGAACATATATACATCCAAATGTCTACACCTATAGATATATATGTCTACATCTATATGTGTAAATATACACAGCAAGTTACATGTATGTAAACAGCTATATATATATATATATATATATGTGTGTGTGTGTGTGTGTGTGTGTGTGTGTGTGTGTGTGTGTGTGTGTGTGTGTGTGTGTGTGTAGGTATATACGGGCATAGTTATATATATATGTAATCAGATATATATATATATATATATATATATATATATATATATATATATATATATATATATATATAGGTATATATGGACATACATCTGTAGATAGCAATGGGAAAATAACTAAAACATATATGTCCACATGCACCGTTAATGGGGTTGAGAAGCCCCAAACAATATATGTCTTGTACGAATAGGTATACCCCCCCACAGCTAAACACGTCTGCCCTGCAATATACTACCAAGTAAGTATATAAGTGTTGCAGTTTCCATAATTAGGACCTGACACAACATGGGCACAAGATGTTAACAGTACTACATCCCACCTGTATGATGTCAGGCTGGTATTGGTAACATATCATGCAGTACAGTCTGGCTCCCATAGGAAATGTACAATGTGGAAGCTATCAACATCCCCAGGATACATATACATAGACACATATATGCATATATATATATATATATATATATATATATATATATATATATATATATATATATATATATAGATATATGTGTGTGTGTGTGTGTGTGTGTGTGTATGTGTGTGTATGTGTGTGTGTGTGTGTGTGTGTGTGTGTGTGTGTGTGTGAGACTACACATACACACGCAGAGATATGTACAGTAAGATACACATGTAGAAGGTGCACACAATATGGACCAGCCACTATGCCTACAGTTAACACCTTAACAACTGGACACTCTTTGAGCCACCCATACAAATGACAATCATTGCTTGCAACATATACCCACAGAGAGGTCATAGGATATAACACCACACACAGGTTTGCATAAATGGAAAACCTTTATTTGTGTACTATTATAGTTGTATATGCCATTTCATACAGCTCGTCAGACACTGACATCCATATAAACAGAGTAATGCAACTGTGAAACAGTTATACTAATGCAGTAGTCTGGAAAGGTTCACAACTGTTGCTGTCCAGGCCAAGCCCTTCAAATAGCACAATAGTAAAGACAGACTGGGCCACAGGATACCAAAAAATCAACAGTAAGTAATGCAGGTGTTTGGTTTATCAGCCTCTATCTACACTCTGTACACAATCAGTACTCTGTACACAACTTCCGTTGACCAAATGGGATGTAACTGTTACATAACAAGGCATAACTGATGCCATCACAAGCACACTGACAAACAGAACAGTCTGTATGGCAGGAGGCAGTAGGCCTACATTAACCCAGTTTATGTAACTAATGTAAATATAGGTGAATTGTATGGTACAGTACATCCAGATACCTAAAGGCAGCTCACCCCTGATACCCCCACATGTTGTAACAGCCTAGGTTATTTATGGTGCATCCCCCCCAGACTCAATAATACAGGGCCATATAACACTATTACATACACTGGCCTCTGGAGTGCATAAGGGCACACATGTATTGTGTAGGTGAAGCCCACACATGTATAGCCCCAGCCCTACCGTATGTGTGGGGGATACAACAGCAGTGGACTGGTGGCAGGAATGGCAGTGTGATATGCTCACAGCCCACTACAAAACAAACCCTGACAGCATGTCATATGTGATGCCATCACTAACATGTGCTGTGCAGACGGTAGTCTGCAGTTACATTCCACATAATGGATCATTACCCAGTAAGGGGTATATACTGAGGCATAGCTCACACATCAGGGATACAACAGGGAGGCCTCGGTGTCCAGCCATGCTCACAGGTGTGCTAGTTGTGCTAGTTGTCAGTATTACATTAAGCACTCTGCTCTTGCCTGGGTTAGCACTGTCAACAGTAGTACTGCCATGATACACTACATGCCAGTGTGACAGCATGTATGCTGGGCTACTACCCCTGTATGTAACACATTCACATGGATAACAGTGTTGTACAGGCCTCATATATGTCTGTGTCCCACACATGACACTCGCACGCCTTGCTACTGTAATGACAGCATATAGGTGCATGTATTCTACATGGCATTACATACACTTATTACAGGTTATCAGACTGGGTTGTGTATCTTGGTTACCAGGGCTAAGCTATGCTTAGCAAGTATCAGCATTGCTGCAATATAACAGCTAAGCTGATTTGCACACTGGCAAGCGCTGCCTACACTGTGTAAGTGCCCGTACGTTTATCCATAGCTTAGGACCGCTTAGCTTCATGCAAACCCGCGCAAACGCGCTTAAAGCTGCTCAGAACTGCCTTAACCACTCCGAATCTGACACCCCTTGTTCTGCCCAGCAACAAAATGAACAGCCCTTGCAGGTCTTAAATGCAGGACCCTTTACACTGAAGTCACAACACTTAACCACTACACCATGCCTACTGTGATAACTGCTGTTGTTTTACCAATATAGCTGTCAATACACATATTGAGTAGTATTGAACATTTGCATGTAGTTCCTAAATTGTGTAGTCCTTGTTATTAATATGACCGTTGCATCACATATGTTGTTTTATCATAATGTGCACATAGCAGATACATACGGTGTGACACATGTGGGAGGGTATACACAACTGTGACATTTATTCATGACAGGAATATGGTCATATACATATAATAGGTCTATATATGTCTACATGTACATACACATGTATATTCATACATATGTCTGTATACACATCTGTATAGTGCTACATATATATGGCCATGTGTACATCTCTTTGTATGCATATATATATATATATATATATATATATATATATATATATATATATATACACACACACACACACACACACACACACACACACATATGTATATATAGATATGTGTATATATAGATATACGTATATGTATATATAGATATATGTGTATATCCTATATATGTATGCACATCCTATGTGTACAGATATGCCTAGTTATGTTGGTATATATGTAGATAGCTATAACTATATATGCATACATATCTATTCTGATATACCTTCTACTGTCAATATATATGTAGATATCCATACGTATATGTGCATATGTATCACTATCTGTATTTGTGTAGACATATATTGCTCTGTATATGTATATATCTGGGTGTGTATATGTATATCTATGTACATATACATACCCATCTATATATGTTGATATGTATATGTGTAGATATATATATATATATATATATATATATATATATATATATATATATATATATATATATATCTGGATAATTATATATACATATATTTTCACCATATGTCCTGAACATGGAGTGTAGCCCTACCTCAGCCCCTATAGTCCCAACTTCATAGTGCAAGTGAATGTCAGGTATGTATAGCAGGTATATTAGTAGACTATTACTACTGTAAAAGGGATTGTCTTCACAGACATGGTGTGTGTGGGAGGTCACATCTGCTTTTCACATGTGCGCCATTGGCTACTGACAGACATCCTAAGGACATCATAGTACAGTACTGCTGCTAGCAAGTAATGCTCCTGCGGCCTACAGCAGAGATATTGACCAATATATGTGGACATTCTGACACACTCTGGACAGTCCAGAAGTATACACAGAACCCCTTAGTGCAAAACATGTGGGCCGAGCCTAACAATGTGGCTGTTAACAGCCATGTAGATGGATATAACACGTAATGACTGGTATAGATTTGCCCCCATAGGTCATGCATTCACACACCCCTGTCTGTCTTGACACATAACGACTGGTACAGAAGTGCCATGGCCACATACTACCCTCTAGAAATTGGCATGCATCTGTAGAGCATCCCACTGCACTGTCTGACATACATGACTGTTAAGAGAGACCTGGCAGCAGTATATCTTGCAAGTATCTGGACATGACATCTCACTGGGTAAGTACACTAAGCTGTTGGACATGTAAAAAACACTGTGCAGGCTACAGGCAGACTGGCTCAACATTTACCTACATTTTCTATGGGGGAATGCACATGTACCTGCATGTATAGCAGGCTCTACAGGCATGTCACAGCACAGGGTAAGATATACCTGTGTGAAAGTACATAACCACAACAAATGTGAACACAGCCACAGCCACATATGCTAAGTTAACATAATATTACAGTATATGGACTATCTGTTCAACACCATCCTCATATGTGCCACTCACACACTAACCCTACATATACTGGGCCACTACACAGTGTGGTCCGATGCCTGTCTGTAGTATGTGACATGTGTGTGTATGCCTTACAATCATGTAAGCCAATACGGCAACATACAGTGAAGCAGCATGTAACATCAGATAGGACAGGACCAAAAACAGTGACATCTACCACAGTCTGTACACAGGCCAAATACATATTAACAATACGCACACTGTTGACATTCACCATAAGTACACAGACCTTAGTTCTGTACACACAACCACAGAATGTCCAGGTTATGTCATCAAATATAACCCCTACTGTACATAACATGTGTAGCAGTCTGATATCTCACTGGCTTGTTATCAGATATGATGTCAGTAATTATGGTGTACAGCACATATGTACCTCTTAATGCATGACATATGTACAAAGGTTGACAGAGTTGTGGCTGGAAGCACATACACAGGGCCAATATTGACATATTGCTGTGATAACCTCATACATTTACAGTTGTAACAGGTTTTGTTGCAACATATGTCCTATGAGGGATATGAAGTCAGTAACTATCAAAGCTTTCACCATCTACAGACTGCAATCCTCACACTACCTTCTGCAGTTCACAGATAGATGCTCTGTGGGTAACACATGAAACCAAAGGCACTACACACTGCCCAGTCTGCAGATGACCCTACAGATGGGGATTCCTCATAAACAAAGCACTGACATGGCAGATATTAAAACATGTAGGACAGCCATATCCACACACACACTGTTAAACCAACATTACTCCAAATGCAGTATAGCAGCACTTACGGTCTGTAGCCAGGTCAGGCACATTCCCCTCCTGTGTGTTGCCCTGTTTCCACAGTGTATGTTGTTAGAGATAAATCCCCAATCCATCTGAGATGCTGTTTGCCAAACAATAGATCGAGTTCCTGCTCACAGTGAATGAAAAGGCCCAACACCACCATGATGTTCCTAGATATTGGAGTGTGTTTCCATAGAATTGGCTATGGGAATGCTGCTACTACAGCATTTCCACATGCAATCAGCTAAAGGAGGGCTGCAATTCATGCAGAGGCCATCAGCTGATCAAGTGCATCACTTAAAATACACATGCTGCTGCCTAATCAAAGCAAGTGTAGGTCTCCACACCAACAGAGAGAGAGTGAGAAAGGCAGACAGAGGCAAAGACAAGTCAGGGAGTGGTGGGAGAGTAAAACTTAAGCATGTTTGTTTCACATACCTACCAGCACAGGGTATCAAACCCCTGACAACTATGTAGTGCTATCACATTTCTATTCAGTTCTTGGATGTGCCACATAGGTTACATGTTGAGGAGCCCTCAGAACGTATATGTGATGGTGAGTGACATCTGCAACAGGGATATGGTAGCTATATGGTAGATGTAGTACACGTACCTGTCCACATGAACAGGTGCCAGCGTCAACACAGCCACACTTTCACAGGGATGCACACACATTTACACACTGGGAAGGGTCAGGAATACAACCCATCACTATTGTGATTGCCACAACACATTAATGTGCAGGTATCACATGCACCACAGGGGTTATATGTAGGTTATATGGGCAAAGGGTATGGGGAGGTGTCTGACATCAGACAGCATGCTTCAGGATGCCAATGGGGGTTGTAGTGAGTATGAATATTATCATATGCATCATACAACACACACACACACACACACACACACACACACACACACACACACACACACACACACACACACACACACACAGTGCTGGTACTAACATGTGTGTAGTGGTGGACTGTGCCAGATGGCTATACAAGGCTAGGTGATGGGTATACCTTGGCATCAGGCCACATGACAATGGTCTGCATTGTGGCTCAGGGGTGTAGTTTCTGGATTTGCCCACACAGGTGGGTATTGTATTCACCATCCAGTCACCTGTGTGTGGCCAGTGCTGTGCATTGCTTGCCATGTTCCTTAGTCCATGACATGGACGGTGTCTGGGATGTGAACACCTCCCACATGCATGTATAATGACATGTGGAACTGTACCTGGGGTGTCTGGCCCATGTTGTGTAGACAGATTATCATCAGATGTGTTAGTCCTGGCCTCATGTGGCAGGAACTGGTAATGGACAGCAAGTTTACCCTGCACCTACATTGATAGCATGTTAACAGCATTCCCTGGTGTCAGTGACATCTGTCCATACAGGGCATGTTTTCAGGCATGGTATGTCCTTTGTGGGTCACATTTGATGGTACCACAGGTCTTGCAGTTGTCCAGTGGGGAACATGGGGAAGGTGCACTGTCTGCATGTACGTGCCTATTGGACAGACGGACAGGGTGGCAAGCCCTCTATGGCCCACTGCAATCACTCCATAGTTACTATCAGTGGGCAATATGCAGTGTACTACCAACATAGTGACTGTTGCCTAGGCAAGTGTGTGTGTGTGTGTGTATGAGACATGGGTTGAGAGTGTTATCTGGGTAATACTAGGGTTGCTAACTTTGTTTGCCTGGCCTTGATGTCACATGTATGGGTATGGATTTGCACCCCAGCCTCTCAGCTATTTTACATCTGTTATCCCAGTATGGTGGACATTGTGATATATACTAGGGCCACCATATAAGAAATTTGCAAAACCCACTCCACATTGGGCCCAGTTGTTACACATTCACAACCACCTCCACACAGGATATGAGTTACAAACACAGACACACACACACCTGTCATGTTTGGGATTAAAATTACTACATAACTAGTTTATTGCACTACAGCAGAACACAGTTGTAGTACATGACATAGAGATTACTGGTGTACTCCTTCCCCAAAGGTGTATTTCACATTGGATGACATCAGCAGGATTGCCAAAGTATGGAATTCGAATTGTAGGGAGTGTGGCTAGGCTAAAATGCATTGCTCCCTACATGGACAGACACACACACACACACACACACACACACACACACACACACACACACACACACACACACACACACACACTTGTCATGTCTGGGATTGGAATTCCTACCTAATTAGTTGATCACACTGCAGCAGTACGGAGTTATAGGACATGCCACGGAGATTACAGGGCTGCAACTTTCCAACAGATGTATTTCACAGTGTATGACATCAGCTGCCTTGACAAAGTAGGGCATTTGAATTGTAGTGAGTGTGACTAGCCTAAAAAACATTGTGCTCTACACAGATGGTGACACACACACACACACACACACACACACACACACACACACACACACACACACACACACACACACACACACACACACACACACACACACACACACACACACACACACACACACACACACAGTTGCCATGTCTGGGATTAGAACTCCTCCCTAACTAGTTTATTACACTACAGCAGTACATAGGTATAGGACACACCATTGAGATTACTGGGCTGCAGCTTTCCAAAAAGTGTATTTCACAGTGTATGACATCAGCAGCCTTGACAAAATAGGGCATTTGAATTGTAGTGAGTGTGACTAGCCTAAAAAGCATTTCTGTCTACACAGAAAGACACACACACACACACACACACACACACACACACACACACACACACACACACACACACACACACTCACACACACACTTGCCATGTCTGGGATTAGAACTCCTACCTAACTAGTTTATCACACTACAGCAGTACACAGTTATAGGAAGTGCCACAGAAGTTACTGGCCTACACCTTTCACAAGGGTGTATTTAAAAGTGGATGACCTCAGCAGGCTTGTCATAGTACAGCTATGGGGAGGGTAGTGTGTGGGCATGGGCCATAAACTATTCATCTAGATTTTGACACACCACATGCTGGCACATGCAGGGTATATTCCACAGGTACGTGTATACAGCTGCTAGATGACTACTTCCTTGTACAGTTATGTTGCACAGCTAGCACTTGCACCACATAGTCCTTCATGCTGACAGATACCAGTGGCTAAGGTCAAGAGTGAGTGACATCCGAACCTCATGTGGTTGTAGCCATTTGGCTGTGTGCTAGGTGGGACAGGCCTCATAATGGATGGCCCCTTGTGACAGTCACTCTATTCCACACATCTGTGTATGTCTACTTTTGGCTTATTATAGTGTGTTGTCCTTGGATATATGCCTGTATTCCTATCCAGTGTGTGTGCAAAGCATGAGTGCTGCATACTGAGGAGTGTCTGCACTAACATCTGCAAATGCCAGATATGTCTGGCCCACTGTTGTTTGCAGACATGGCCTTCATTTGTTTGTGTGAGCATGCCCAGTATGACCTTTCGGTATGTTGTTGGCTAACATTGCCCTCATTTCTCTAAGTGTGTGAGCATTCCCAGTATGTCCTTCTGTACTGAATGTGTGGATCGATTCTAGGTAGTTTGTACTGCAATGCAGACATTTGTGTTGTATACCTACAGGTAGCATACTGTTTCTGCAGGGTATCCGACAATCATTTGGAAATATGGGGACAAACTGTGCAGGGGATAGTGTGTACTGTAGGTGATTGTGTCTGTGCTGCTTCAGCTGCATGGTACTGTTGTTAGCAGAGATATTCAGACATGTGTACTGTTAGACACAGTGATGTTTTCTGTCCTCATGTACTGTCAGATTGACATTCTTGCTCACAGTGATGACTTGTGGGACAAGGGTGACAGCAGCTGTGTCCAGTATTGTGGGCAGACACCAACGTATTCATGGTAAGTTATGCCATTCTGGAGGGTGAGCTGCAGACACTTGGTGCTGGGTTTCTGTATCCAGTTCAGCACCTTGGTACAGTGATGGCAGAGGATCCCATACTTGTCCACCCATCAACATGGCAGAATGGCCTTATCTTGCTGTGGCAATGCCTCACAGCTGTACAGATTTGCACATGTTAGCCACAGGCAGGGGCCATGGCTCAGGACATTTACTCTGTTGTGGTGTAAGGGCAGGTGTGTAGCCACCCATTTATGTGTTTGCAGCCAGAGATAGTGTGCACACAGCTAGTTGTCGGACCCTGTACATTCCATGCTGCCCATGCTCCCACACCACCCCCTGTTATTCTAAACTCTTCCATACATTATGCATACATTCTGTGATACTTTCCCTAAGGGTATCACCACATCACAGGTGTGTGTTAGTGTTGGTCCACAGTTCATGCAGTGGGCCATGGTGGACGTGTTACTGTGGTTTGTCCACATGGCCTTGCATATGGCTTAAATGGAGTATGTTATGTTGTTATTTGGGTGTCCATGATATAACATGCATTGGCAGTACGTGTGAGACATGGGCCTTTGGCAGGCACATGTGGGGCATTAGGTGTTGATGCAGGCCAGATGTGGCAGGCTGTTGCATTCTGTCAGTCCTACAGTCCCAGACCACCATACAGTATATTCCCCTGGGGTGACAGGGTAGATGTCATAGTTGTTCATGCCAATAACTTCTATCAGTTTTGATCAGATGCTGTGGATGCTGGCAAGGTGCTACCTACAGCTAGGGACACACCTGCATGGGACACCTGCACTGCATGCTGCAGTCTTCCGCTATTGCCATATACAGATGGGGTCATGCTGTACCTATTCCCCAAAGCAGGGATATTGCCAGAGAGGTGACTGTGGGTGTGTGGCTGGGTACATGTGTGTTATAGACACTACTTGCATCTGACACACAGATATGCATAGGGCATTACAGTTATTCCGGCATGTGCGGGTACATCAGCTTATTCCCAATACATCAGTCCTACCTCCTTTGTGATCTGCAGGTGTTCAGACAGACCTCACCGGTATCCCCTACTACAGGTCCTGTTACTATGATGCATACCTATATGTACAAATCCAAGGGTGTCACCATTTCACAGTGACGCAATATATACTGTATGTGTGGGGTACATTCCCCTGTGTACTGCTTGTATATCTAGCCCAACAGCCTTGCCATGTCAGTCTTTCAGATGGTGACACATATTACCACCATACATTTACAATGGCTTACTGCTTGCATGTCTTATACTGGTGGGGATTGTCTTTGGCACTGCAGTCGTGAGGGTTTGTCCCTGTTATCAGCAGTAGTGGGCAATGGTCACCAGGTTTTACCTCAACATGCAGACATACTGGCCACTCTCACACATTATGAAACACACGCCATCTTAACACACTCAGACCTGAATATTGTGCAAATGCTACAACCTATCCTGCTACCTTGGACACTGATGGCCATCTATGCTCCACTCGTATTATACCTACTCATACATGTTACTACATTTCCACACAGGATTGGGGGGGCAGACCTGACTGTTATTACATTTCTACACAGGACTGAGGGGAGACACAACCGACTATTTTACATGTCTATATGGAAGTGGAGAGGGCACACCTGACTGTTACTACATTTCTACAGAGGGTGTGGGGGGCCACACCTGACTGTTTTTGCATTTCTACACAGCATTAGGGGACACACCTGACTGTTTCTACATGTCTACATGGGAGTGGGGGGCACACCTTACTGTTTCTACATATCTACATAGGATGTGTGGGGGGCACACCTGGCACATGCACACATTTGCTATGACTGTACTGGTATGTCAGCTACTCCATTTCATTCGGTATTCTAATCTGTCATACTGACTAGTAACATATCAGTGTACTACAGGTCTTAGCTTTGGTTGCCCTATATGTTAGTGTCTGACTTCCTACCCTTTAGAATTAACATCCTACTGCCTGACCTGCTGTAGCCTGTCTGTTTTGGCCTGGGGGGCAGGTTACCCATAGGCATCATTCAGAGGCCCTAGCTCAGGCTCTGTTTGAGTTTGTTTATACCTGTCCTGCTGGCTGAGACTGTTGTTGGGTATGTGAACCTCCCTGACTGGCATGTGTGAGTCATATGGACACACATGTCACCCAGCACATTTTGTACAGTGGGTTTTGTCACCCTGTGTAGTACTGGCTACTATGGTGACTCCAGTATGTGTTATAGATTTCATGGTGCCACTATGGGTGTCTACTATCTGCTGCCATAACATTCAGCCATCCAATTCCCTTGCATGCTCACATCCATACCATAGACACAGGTAACAACACATTCTACTCCATTTGGCAATCGGTAGGTTGATTGACTTACCTTGTGGGTGTTCCAGGATTGAGGATGGTGCTGGTGGGCTGCCTATGTCGGATGCATATAGTACACTACCTATACATGGTTGAGCACAGGTAGTGTCATGTTTGGCATCCCTTCTATTGTATGTGCAAGTCAGAGAGAGGTGTTATTCCCTGGGTCCGTACTGTGTCAGTGTATGTGCTATGTGTTGTCTCTTTGCCGTGGCATCGGCATTCTGGGCATGCCTCCATCTGCCTACTGGGGCAGGCTCAGGTTGTTCCTCCTCCAAGTCACTCTGTGCCTGTGCAGGCCTTGGCATTGCTGGGGGGCTGTGTGGCCCTACCCAGTGCTGTTCCTGCTGCAGCTGTTTCTGAAGAGTCATATTGTGTAGCATGGCACATACCATAACAATTTGGGTACATGTAGCTGGTGAGTACTGCAAGGCTCCACCGGATGTGTCCAGACACCGGAACCGTGACTTGAGCATCCCCAACACATGCTCTATTATAAGTCTCGTCTGTGCATGTGCCTCATTATGGCATTCTTGTTCAGGTGTATGTGCATTTCTGATGGGTGTCTTCAGCCACGGCTCCAGTGTGTAACCAGCATCCCCCAGTAGGTGACCATAGGGGATGTCCCCAGTGGCAAATCTCTGGCACAGCTGTGTCAGATGCCAAATGTGGGAATCGTGATAGCTTCCAGGGCAGCCAGCACACACATTCATCATAATGTCCTGGGCATTGCAGACAACCTGGCAGTTGATGGAGAAGATGCCCCTGTGGTTGATGTAGGCCTTACACTGATCACCAGCTGGTGCTTTGATGCATATGTGCATGCAGTCTATAGCACCCACTTCCTCAGAATATTCTGCTATTTGGTGGAAGAGACTCATATTGCTGGCCAACACCTCATGGGTGTTGAGGAAACATACGTGCTCACTGGCATGTGCTGACATGGCATCCAAAAACTGGTGGAATACTCTGGATGCTGATGCCTGTGAGATCCCCATGATATCCCCAGTTGAGCTTTGGGAGGTATCTGTGGCTAGTATTCCTAGCCCTACACATACTTTGGTATGCACTGGGATGGGTTCCCCTCGGTCAGTTTGGTGTGTCAGGCATGCCTGGCACAGCTCAACAATTTGCTGTAGGAGGTCCCATTCCACCCTATAGCACTCCACTATCTCCAGCTCTTGTAGCCCCTGGTAGGTTACCCTGGGTCTGTACACTCTTCTCCATCTCCTCACTGTGGGTTGATTGGCAGCATTCACATCCTCACCACCCTCAGCTTCTTGCACATGTTGTTCTATGTTGCCTGCTGCAGCCCCTCTCATTTTGTAGGTTTGTTTGTTAGAAGTTCACCGCTTGTATACACTGGTGGTATACAGTATGGGAAAAACCAGAGGGGAAAGTGTTTGCATAGTTTATAGTAGTGTTCTGGGTTGGGCTGGTCTGCTGCCTGTGTAGTTGGCTGATTCTGATGCATTTCACCTGGCAGCTATGCTAGTTCTCCTTGATTACCTTCCTACTGCTGTTTTCCCTTCACATTGCCTTCCTGTTTAAGCCCGGGGGTGCGCCGCACAAAGTGCTCACATGTGCACAGTGCTGCTATTTCCTGGTTTAACTTTCTTTTTCTTCCTTTAAATTCTGGTGCGAGGCATGCATACCCGCTTAGGCAATGTAAAGAGTGCTAGGCAGATTCTGACACACCCCCTAGCTTAGCTGTGCTAAGCTAGGAGCAAACCCGAGCCTCAGGGCTCCAATCTGCTTGCAGTATGCCTGACATACACCCCCATGATGTCGCCTAACTCCTAGGCTTGCATCAAGCTATTCCTACTCTTACACGTTTGGGACCTGACTAGCATGCTAGGGAAAACTGGGATTCAGTATCATTCCCCTCATTTGTATAGGATTGCATGCTAATGCATAGTTACATGTCTCACACTGAGCCTCCCCCCGTAGCAACCACTACTCACTGGCCAATTGTCTTCTGCCTGACATTGACTTGCATGGCAGAATAGTGATTTTAGTTAGAATGCTTAATTTAGGTTTATTTTGTTATTTTCTGTCCGATCCTGTTTGCGTGCCACTGCCCTACGCTTAAACAGCCGAGATTGGTGAAAACAATTAAAAGTTGACTTTTTTATTTTTTTGGCTGCTTCCTAACAAATTTGCAGCCTTTATTTGGAGCTGTCACAGCTCCGTTTTGGATTTTGCAAAAATGTACTCAGTTACTAACCGAGTACATTAATGCAGATTGCACTAGTCATGCACGGCCTGTTGCAAGCTTCCTGGATGTCAGCTTCACCTCATTTGCATGGATTTCTCCTGCAAATAGGGTGATTTGCATACAGGGGCTTAGTCCGTGCAGGACTAGTGGAGGAGCACTTATGCATGCCCCTGCAGGCTGTTCCTGGATCGCACAGCTGACATATTGCCTGCTGGAGCTCCTGCACTAATCCTGCATCCCGTGCAAGGCATAGAGAATCCAGGGGTTCGTTTTTCTTCTTTACATTTCTTGAGGCTTTATTTTTGAGTGTAGAGTTTTCCTTTTTTACTGGTTGAGATTTTAATAGTTTATTTCACATAGGACAGGTTTTTATTTATGAAACAAAGATTATGTAATATCAGTCATGATAGACAGTAATTTAAAAGATAACTCTGAACTGGATGGATTTAGTGCACACAGGATGGTTAGAAAAGAGTACCATGGACATACAACTCAACTGTCTAGATTTTCACAGAATGTCCAGAATTTTGTCTCATATTTTTGGTCTGCTCCTCACAAAAATTGTTTTTCTGAAATCACTAAATAGTGGCATACATTTGAGTTTCACAATTCATATCCATCAGCAAATACATGCTTACACAAAGCTTGTCATTCTAGCAATTTTTTTAAGTTTATGAGATCAATATTCAAAATCTGTCTCTGTTTTTATTTGTATTCCTTTTTGTAGCTCTGACAATTCAACAGACTGACAGTCGATGAAGTGAGGCTCGATGAAATGGCATTCGATAAGATGAGTATTCGACAATTTGTGGTAGACCCATAAATATATATATATGCATATATATATCTATAAATATAAATAGATATAAATATATATGGTTCTAGAATGTTTGACTGAATGTATATTTAACAAATGTGAAAAAAATGCTGAAAGTACTATCGACTGAAAAGCCATTTCATCAAAACATTTTGAAATGTAGAGAAGGTATTTATGGTGCCATTTTTGATTATGGAAGTTGTTAGGACATTAGTTCAGAAGATTTTGAGTGGATTGATAATTCCCACTATCAGGCTGTATCCCCCCCCATATTTGTAAATATTTGTGTGCCATCACTGATTCATTGTGTGTGGTGTTTTGTCTTTACTCCACTGTCATGTGACCGTGGAGTAATGATATGTAATTAAAGAGGATGTGGGGGGGGGGCAAATCTCCCACACTATGGGTGCAAGGAGATATGTGTTTTTTAGACTTTTTTTTTTACATTTAGAACCAAATATTCATCAATGCAGATAATGATAATCTATATCCACATGGATCTAGGACTTTTGATTGAAAGATCAAAAGTCCGAATCCAAAACCACCGAACACACTTTAACGAAAGCGCTTTCATCGAAAAAGCACTTTCATTAAAGTATGTTAAAAAAGAAAACACAAATTCTACTTAAATGCAGGGGGTCAAGCCCCCTGCACTCTCCGATGTGGTGGGCTGCACCCCCACACCCCCCACTTTAATATTCTAACTCTGAGGTCACACTAAAGTGGGGAAAAGGGAATTTTCCCTTACCGCACAATAATACGACGGGAACAACAAGCATACTTATGCGAAAGTGCTGCTTCAGAGAATTTTGGGATTCGGTGAAAGATGCAGTCGAGCATCTGTACGGATCCCATCCACATATATAGTTTTAAATATAGTTTTTATATATAATATATATATATATATATATATATATATATATATATATATATATATATATATAGAGAGAGAGAGAGAGCTCTCCAAATCGCCCTGGTGCACAGAACGGTACCTTTCAGTGCGCGGAGAAAGAAAAATGTAATAAACCACCAAAATATACTCCAGCACAGAGAAAACATGACAGCAAATGTAGCAAATGAAGTTTAATCAAAGCACAGTCTGCAGCACAGACCGGTTTCGCCGCTTGGCAAAACCAGTCTGTGCTGCAGACTGTGCTTTGATTAAACTTCATTTGTTACATTTGCTGTCCTGTTTTCTCTGTGTTGAGTATATATATATATATTATATATATATATATATATATATATATATATATATCTATCTATATATATATATATATATATATATATATATATATAATATATATATATATATATATATATATATATATAAATAATATATATGTATGTGTATGTATGTGTAGTATGTGTAGTTATAAATATATGTATATATCCCACTTTTGATGATAATGTTTCATGTTTCAAAGGTGCAGAAAGCACCAGGGTCTTGCAGGACTACAATGCCTTCCATACATTCAGACCACAAACTGAGCATGAAAAAAAAGGATGAGGTGTATCTACCTTCATTATGGATAAATACACTTCAAGACTGTTCAAACAGTATGACTCTGTTGAGTTACTCCTTGTACAATTAACTTTAGGTCAAGCTCCTTATCACATCATAGCTAGCTATAGGTCACCCACCAAGAAACAGGAAAAGCATAACGTATATCTGGGCTTACCGGAGTAACTTGTCATACAGCCCAACTCCTTACTCATGTGTGATTTAAATTATATTACCATAGACCGGGAAACATACACGGCAACAAATATGCTGGCTAAGAGGTCGTTGGACTTTTTGTCAGTGCAAATGCTCAGGAACAGCTAATCAGCACATCCACAAGAGGCTCAAATGTCCTTGATGTAGTACTCGATAAATGGGAGAACATTGCACTTTCCCCCATTGTGATGCCCTCCCTGGTAAGATCGACCATAAATCAGTTTCACTCAATGTAACTATAAGACCAGATACTTATTGAGCTGAAAAATGCTTAAACTTTTTTTCTAAGACAATACCTCCTACTAAGTGATGATATAAGAAGGTTCAAGCCTCCTCAAACACAGATAACATGGACTCCTTTGCAAAGGTGTACACCGATGCCCTGTATAACCACTTAAGCAGTTATATAGATTCATCTGTACCTGACCAGATTAAAATCAGGTCTTGCCAAAAAAAAACAAGCTACCATGGTGGACCCCTAGTATAAACAGGTTATAGAAATTGGGAAATAAACTAATGTCAGCAAAGGAATAAATCCTTCTCTAGCTTAAACAAAAAGATTAAGAGATCTTGTCAAGTCCTCCAAAGCTAGGTATGAAGCAAAAATAGTCTCCCTAGCTAAGGATTAACAAGGCATTCTTTAACTACATCCAAAATCTGAACAGGAATACCCATGTGCTGAACTGGTTGTAGCTGCCACAACCCATACTCTACAGGAGGTAATAGCCAACCTGCTAGCTAGCAGATTTGGAGCAAACATCACCCCCTGTCCTCTCCAGTCATCTCCCAAAGTATAACCGCCACCATTCCTCAGTTTATTACATCAGGTCATCTCAGCACTCTTCAATGCCAAAAACATGTATCAGTGGGAACAAACAAAAAATGTGCCTTTTAAACAACTTAAGATATGACCTAGCAGTCTCACTTGGATACCTGTTTAACAACAGCTTGCAAACTGGCTATGTTCTGGCAGAATGGAGAACAGCAACAGTAATCCCTCTGCACAAAGGGGGACCATCAACCGACCCTGAAAATTATACACCCATAAGCTTAACCAGCCTCATCTGCAAGGCCATAGAAAGAATCATTATGGACCTTATTAACAAGGACATAGGTAATCTCCAAATTCAGAACCCAACCCAGTTCAGATTTGTTAAAGGTTGAACATGCCTGTTAAACATGGTTGACTTCTTCGAGAAAGTCACCAAGGTTCTGAACAAGAGGAAAACAGTACATACCAACTATCTTTACCTATCCGAGGCATTAAACACAATCCCCCACTCAGGTATTATAGAGAAACTCTCACAATTGGAATTAACCCGTACATTAGCAGATCGGTAGCCAGCTGGCTGAATGACAGGAGACATACTGTCAAAGTGCATGACTTTACCTCTAGAAAAGACTAGTCACCAGTGGTGTACTGCAGAGCTATGTGCTGGGCCTCTTACTATTCAGAATTTCTTTCTCAGAAGTCCAGGTAAACTTGGCTGGCCTGTGGCAGACCAAGTTCGCTGATGATTGCAAATTGGGAGCAATCATTTATTCCCCCAAAGATGTTAATATACTGCAGACAGGGTTAACATAGGCAAATGATTTGTTCCAAAGCCACAGATTAAAGCTAAATGCAAAAAAAAAACGCATTACTAATCCCTTTGGAAAAGGTGGCATTCCTGCTAATTACATTATAGACAACACCCCACTATGTTTAGTGTTATGTGATCTGTGTACTCAGTTTGATAACAATCTGAATTTTGATCACCATGTATCCACAATAGTAAGGAAACCCTTCTATTTGGCACATCTTATAAGTAAAGGGATTGCATCTAGATCTAAGGATGTTATAATTCCATTATGCCTGGCCCTAATCAGACCAATAACAGAGTACAGTGATCCCTTTTGCATGTACATCACCAGATACCTGCAACAATTGGAAAGACTACAAAGATTTCTCACCAAGAAATTACAGGGTACAAAACAAGTCTTGTGTGAAAAGACTGAAAGTCCTGTCACTGTATTCTGTCTCCTACAGGTTACTAAGGAGTGACCTGTGCCTGCCTTACAGGGCAGTTTCTGAACCAGCCTTGATGGAAATTCTACACATTCGTAAAGCAAACTGCATGAGGGTCACTCACTCCAAGGAACTTAATAGAGCTCTCAGAAATAAACAGGTCATGCTGGAGTGACAGATACATTTCCCAGAGATGCCACTTCTCTGGAACAAGCTTCCATTTCATGTGAAACAGAGCCCCTCCCTGACCCTCTGCAAACCCAACTTAGATCAATGGATGGGTGACCACAAATTCACTCCTAGTTGGTGCCCATGTCCCTCCTGGATGGAGGAAGTCAGAATTAAACTTCACTGACCTAACCACTAATAACTGGTGCAACTAGGGATAAATATGTCTAGGCTTGTAAGGGCTCTAGAGCTGTTAGCCTTGTACTCTTCTATGAACCTATGAATCTACACACACACACACACACACACACACACATATATAATATATATATATATATATATATATATATATATATATATATATATATATATATATATATAGGTCTACTTTATATGATCGACTTTTCACAAAGCTGACTTTTATATGGCTGAGACCATATGATCAACTTTCGGAAAGCCGACCATGTAAAATAAACACAAAAAACACAACACTTACCTTAAAATGGTTAGCAAGGGGGCAAGCCCCTCTGCACCTCCAATGGGGAGCTCTGTCCCCCCACACCCCCTGTAACTTAAATATACCAACTCCGAGATCGCACTACAGTGCAGAAGATGTAAATTTTCCCATTCCGCACTGTACAGAGATAACAGCTCCCCATGGTCAGCTTTTTGAAAGTCGATCATATGGTCTCAGCCATATGAAAGTTGACTTTGTGAAAGGTCGATCATGTGAAGGGGACCCATATATATATATATATATATATATATATATATATATATATATATATATATATATTTATATATATATATATATATATATATATATATATATATATATATATATATAAATGTATACATGTGAAAAAGATCAATAGACATAGATAAATAGATAGATAGGCAGACAATCCAGGACCCATAGCCAATACTCATAGCCATAGAGGCAAATTCTAAAGGTGCATAGTATAATGATGCAAACCTCTGTCAAAATCAGTTGACAAAGCTTTATCACTTGTATCAGGAACTTAATAAAAGTAGGATAGCGAATATTTTCGGAAATTAGGGGCTAAACCACCATTCATCAAGATCAAATGAAATTTATAATGCCATTTAACTTCTTAATTTACCATATGGTTAAAATTCAAACCCACCAATGCACAAAAGATTATATTGATTAAAAAGTCTCTGTGACAAGGTAAAGCTGCATTGAAAAGGTCAACAATTTATGCCTCATTTTATTCTGCTGTAATACCAAGAAATCAAATGCTTTAATGCTTTATGCATTCAAGCCTACTCTCAAACTAATTGTACAAATTATTTTTCATTGAGGAGCACTTTGCTTTTCTTGCAAAACAATAGCTTTGTAATTAAAAGTTCCATCATACATAACAAAAGATAACTCTCGTGAAGGCTGCAAAACATTTCTGTATTCTAGAATAAAGTATGTTTAAACAAAATTATTCAGTGTAAATGCAAACAAATGATGCATGCTTCTAAAAATAAGTATATCTAACCTAGTATATAGACAATGGTCGTTGTGTCTTATCATTGTGGCAACAAATACAAAGAACAGTTAGAAAGTGCAAAAACAGTGTGTTGTATGCTGAAACTTATAGATACTGTGCTATCCTCACATTTTTTTATTTTAATTAAACATAAATGAATGTGAATGTCAGAGTAACAGGTTATAATGTTTCAGCTCAACAGACAATAAAAACTAAGTATAAAGGAAATCTTACAGTAACCCACAAACACATAAAACATACACATATAAAATGGGGCTGGTAGCAGCTCTATAATCCGTCTGTCTTTCTGTCTGCTTATTCATTTATTTATTGAAATTTGTCTACTGGCCAAGTGCATCTGGGTAAAAAATATCAATTGTTAGTGGAGGCATGGGGAGAACAGCTCCAGAGAATTAAATAACATCACTTATATAACGACCCCCCATTAATATTCCAAAATGTGCACGCTGATTGGTCAGCATGCACGTTGTAAATCAAAGACTTTTACTAATGGAAAAAGGTCCTGTCGCCCCGGACTTTTTCCATTAGTATAAGTTTTTTTTGTTTGTTTTTTTTTTTTACAGCAATGGAGAATGCAAGATCTCCATTGCTTTTTAGAAACTGTCTCTCTGTGTTAAAGGAGTTTAACATAGCGAGACAGCTTTAAAAAAAGTAACGGAGATCTTCCTTTCTCCGTTGCTTTTTTAAAAGCTGTCTCGCTATGTTAAATGGGTTTAACATAGTGAGACAGCATTAAAAAAAGGAACGGAGATTCTCCATTGCTTTTTTTTAAAGCTGTCTCGCTATGTTAAACTCCTTTAACATAGCGAGACACTATGTAAAAAGCAATGGAGATCTTGCTTTCTCCGTTGCTTCCACCCACAGCTCTGCGCAGTACATCAAAACTGCCGCAGAATACCAGACAGCTGTAGAAGGGCAGCACAGAGGCATTATACAATGCCATTATTTAAGAAAAGTAAGATTTTTTTCTCTTAAATAATGTCATAGTATAATAGCAATAACCCACTTCTGGGTGTGGTTAATGCTGGATTTACCCACAGTTGGCTTTGTTTGGCCACTCAGACTTTGCCCTCATGACCAAACCACACCAACTGTGGGTAAATTCAGCATTACCCACACCCAGGCGTGGGTTATTGCTTAAATAAGACACTGGCAGAAGTGTAATTTTAAAAAGCATATACACATATGGTTTGATATTGGAATACAAGGATGCAATAAAGCATGAGAAGACACCAGTAATCTAAAAATAAAAATAAATAAATAAAATTATGATTAAATATGACAATCAGTATATATAAAAGTACTAGAAGTATAGTTTACCATGCTAAGAAATAAAAATAGAAAGATACAAGGGTACCCTAAGAGTGGTGAAAGGGCAGGTACTGAAAGATAGGTTAGTATGAATTTTAAGTATCTGTTAATGTAGACCATACAGATCAGGTGCATGGCCATAGTCATGAGGTAGTGAGACATTCTTTCATGGAGGTCTTAAATGCAGGGAGGCTTGATATGGTATTGGTTAAACTTCGGATATAGTTTCATAGTTTGGATATGCAGTGTGAGTACAAAATTTGCCCCATACTTTTTTTTTTTCATTTATTGATTTCAAGCAGTGTTTGTTTCTTGTCTTAAGAGTGCAGAGGGTGATTTAGGAGATAGCGATGAAGTACTGAAAGATAGAGGAGCATACAGAGGAATTATATAGTATTTTATGGGTTAGACACATTTGTGTATGGGCTAGTGGATGTTGGAGCTCTAACCAGCTGAGAGCACTTAATGCAGAGCGATGATGAGCTTCATATGGCAGGATAACTGCAGAACTGGTTATCTTGTTATGGCATTTCTCCAGTCGTGATTTAAGAGAGATATGGATGTTAGTCAAAATAAATGAACAGAAAGTTAAAGATAAGTGTTAGCTAGGGTAATTCTACTAGAAGGCATAGGGATTTTTTTTGCTCTACATAGTAGACATAGCTTTTCATTAGCTATTTTTAAACAGTTTTGTATATGAAGATCAAACTTTAATTTGTCATCTATGATGACTCCAAGCAATTTGATTCTAGTAACTACTTCAATAGCTATATTGCTTAAAGAGGTAATCTGGAAGTTACTTTTAGCATTTGCATGAGACATTGAAAAAAAAATAATAGTAATTTAGTCTGGGATTAAGTAAAAGTCGGTTTTAATGTAACCACAATTCGACTGAGCTGTAGTTGTTGTGGGCTGTCAGATGAGCATATGAGAAATGAGTGAGCTTGCTGAGAGGAAGTACATAGGTTACTGATGAAAATGTTAAAGAACAGTGGACTGAGAATAGAGTCTGGAGGAGCACCCATTTTAACTAGAAGGAAAGGGGAGAAAGAAGCAAGCCATTTGACAGATTGATATCTTTCAGATACGCAGTTAGTGTACCTTTGAAGAGTTGGTTTGGAAAGACCCAGATAGGACACCTGAGTCAGATGTTTCTCATGTGACACTTTATCAATGGAAGTTTCTCATGTGATACTTTATCAATGGCTTTTGACAAATCTAGAAAAACAGAAATGATAAACTTTACTTGGTCTCTAGCCTTATTAATGGTTTCAGAAAAGTTAAGGAGAGCTGTAGTAATGCTATGACCTGATCAGAAGTTATGCTGTATTGGGGTTAGGACATCAATTTGCAAAAGGTTGAATATACTTCACCAGGATCTTAGAATGGGAAGCGAAGATGGAAAATGGCCTAAAGTTAATGTTTTCAGGGGGGGTTACCTCCTTTATGGAGGAGAATAATTATTTTTTTTTCCAAAGGCCAGGCACATGGAAGTCTTGAATAGATCTGTTAATGAGGACTGAGGCTGGGTATGCTATTGAGTCTGAAGTGAGCTTAAGGTACTCATCAGGAAGATCAACAGCAGAAGAAGAACTGGGTTTAAGTTTTTTAGTAGCTATTTAACATATGATGTGGAGACAGGCTGAAGACTGAAGACATGGATGTCAGTACAAGTAGAGATTTGAGGTAGGTTAAATGGGTGGGAAGTTGGAGATAAGAGAGGCTATGATGTTGATGAAGAAAGTGTTAAATCTGATAACTTTTTCTGAGGGTGATAAGTCTGAATAGGGGGTTAGTGAGAAAAGGGAGCCAGACTGAATTTTTTTTAATTGAACTTCAAAGTTTCTTTAGATTTTTTTTAAACTATTATCTTGTGGGTCAGAGTAATATATTCCATAGATTAGTGCTATACTAACTGCCTGTGTCAGCTGTTTTAAGCCTATCCAATTTCCCAATGTGAGAATCAAACCCTACATTTTGTGCATGTAAGATAAGCACCTTAACCATTATGCCAACCTCCCACCTCTATATTGAAAGGGAGAAGGGTTTCAAACCTTGCACCCTTAACACAGAAAACAGGAGGGAGCATTAACCCACTACACTAACTAATCCATTTTGCCTAGGTGAATTTGCCTCTAAGTGAGGTTGTGCAATTCCTTCCACAGGTATAAAATTTTAGGGATTTTATCTTTGTGCAATTATTTCCATGTTTTGACATGTTTTGCATGAGAATTCTTGTAGAATGAGATATTTATCTGGTTTGAGTATTTTTTTTTATTCTTTTTTTTTTTCTAGTAGGTGCAAGGGTATTTAAAATACCCATGAAAATAGTGTTGAATATTTTGCCAGCTTTGTCTAGGGGAAGGGCTTTGAGTGGAGACCAGATGATGGATTTTGGTGTATTACTGAGTATATCAAGATGAAAGTTTTCAGACAGTTCTGTAGTGATTTGTTTATTAGCTGATTGGGTGATTTCTCAAGTGGTGTACATGGGGTGATGGTCAATAAAGGAGTCAGACAGTGCTCTTGAGATAGCATACTTGCTGTGGTCAGAGACAAGTACACAACCAAGGAAAGAATTTTTATGATTCTCTTTATTGAGTTGAGGAGGAAAAGACATCAGCTGTTTGAACACATGCAAATAAAGACTAGTAGTTGTGGTGTTAGAAGTCATGGATAACTAGTTAATGCTAACAGCACCTAAGATAATGGTTTCAGTAGCAATATCTGCAGTTATCCAGCAAATAATTTCTTCTAATAAGCTAAGGTGGTATGTAGAGGGCAACTATACCAAGATTGTTGTGTGTATTAAAGAAGATAGAGAAGAAGTTTTTTTTTTTTATTTTGGAAGGTTGGTATGTTAGCTATGGCGTGAGAAACTTAGTTGTTGTCACATTGAAATATATTGCAGCCAGGGGCTTGGATTTCAAAATCTTTTATTTGGGGTTTTAGTCATATTTTGGTAATTACAGTAATATATACTGAGTATTGAAGAAAACATGCTTGAAGGTCTGTAACTTTGTTTAGAATACTAGGAATGTTAACAGAAGTAAAGAAGTTATGTTGGTATTATATAAGAGCTAGCGGCAGAGATGGTAGAATGGATAAGACTGAGGGGCTGGGTTCAGGATGGATGTCACAACAAAGTGATTTTAGAGAGGAGAGGATTAGGATTAGTTAGTTAACAGCTGCCACAGTGCTAAACTCACCAGCTGGCCAACTCCTTTATTCTGTTTTCAGATACTGGAACTCCCTTCCTGTACATATTAGATCAAACCAAAACCTAGCACCTTTTAAAACATCCCTACAAAATTCTCTCTCCTCCATATGGATCTGTTACTGCACTACTTCTCCCACCTCTATGTGCCATCCTCCTCTGCCTCCTTAATTTCTCTTTCAGCCTCTACCCTCTACCTCCTGCACTCCTCTTTCTCACTACTACTTACTACTCATCTTCTTCTAGCTGCAGTATTTCTTGTCTGTTCTTAATCTTCAGCTGATCTACACACAGACGTTTATCCACACTTTGTATATAATGACTAATTCACAGTTATCCCTGCTTTTTTTCCTAACAACTGATAATTTTTAAGTCACAAAAAGTATCTACTTAATTTCCTTATTGTTTTTATTTTTTATTCTTCCTTTAAATGTTTTATAAGTATGTATTTATATTGAAACCCTGAAAGTTTGTATGCACCCATGCAGGATTGTGTAACTGTGTATGTTGTAAATTGTAACTCTGAAGTTAGCCTGCCTATACAATTCCATGTAATTATAAAGGCTGTCATATGAACTTGGGGGTTTTCTCCCCAGGCCTCCACTGAAAATGGGCTGTTACAGCCCATTGCACAATCCTGGTAATCAAATGCCAATAAAGAATGAAACAAATAAACAAATAAATAAATTATATCCATTTATTCTAGGTTATGTCCAAATGCTTAGATGTTTTTTTTTTATTTGAAAAAGTGAAGAGGTTGAACATTAAGTAAATTTGAGGAAATTGTTATGAATGAAAGTTTAGCATGAGTATACATAGAGTGGCTGGTAGTTTGTGAAAATGAATAGTGTGAGAGTACCATAGTAAGTTGTAAGATAGCATAAAATGAACAGTAGAAAGGTGAAGAGGCTAAAAAGATAATGTGGTATTCTCTCTAAAGAAGTAAAAATGATTTGTTTAGTTTCTGCCTGATTTGAGTAGGAAAGTGGTTTTACTGTACATCATTGATTCTTTTTATGATATATGATTGTAGTATTGCAATGTTTTTGTAACTCATAATATTTTATACTGCTTGTATTGTTGTTATTAATGAACAAGCCATGTTTGAAAACGGTCTTGCTCCAGTCTACTTGTCTTAAACAATAAATTAATACATACGTAGAAAATAAGGAATGGCTGCATTTACTTTTTGCGGTTTATCAGCTACACTTCCTTTTAACAATTACATGGCACCAGAAGGGAAGGTGTCCTGAGCAACATCCTTACCCTCAGTGATACTCTTGCACAACTGATGTAGGTTCAGTCCTTACAATCATGCCTTTAGAGCATAAGTTGTTTATCATAGCTGGACAGGAATCTGTATCACAATCTGCAAAATCCTCAGTGGCTGCAGCATTGTATACTTCACTGCTGCACAAGAAAGCAAATACATTTTTCTGCTGCATTATGCTATTACTAATGAGGCATTAAATACATAAATAAATGTGCAGATGGGTTTTGTGAATTTTGTTTGTGGTACAGTCTAACAGAAGCCTGACTCAGACTTTCAGGTGTTTGTTGCATGTTGCATGTTGCATGTTGCTTGCGTCATAATAGGAGTACAAGGAAGCAATCAGCAAAGCCATCATTGTTAGGACTGTCCACGCTTGCAGCACGAGGAGCTGAATCAAACATGTGCATACCATTCCCCAGTAAAGTTAGTGATGGCAATGGTCAGCAAACTACAGCCAAACCGCACATCCTCAGACATCACTGTTTGTAATATACAGCATTATAGTAGAGTCCAGAAGGGGAGATGACAAAATCAGCAAACAAATGAGAGCAGTACTACTAGAATTGGTGAGCACCTTCACTTGGTGGACTCTGTTTTTACAAAATCTCTCAAAAGTGACACTGCTATACAGGCTGTATAGCATATATCATGGACAGAAGTTGGTTAAAAAAAAGATAGGTGGGTGCACAATATCCAGGATAAAAAGGTGTCCAATCCTGGTAGGCACACTGGTGCCAGGACTGGAAAATGTGACAGTGTAGAATCCTCAAGACACGGAAATATTCCTAGGATGGGGCTAGGCCAGGCTCAGGGGGAAGATGGCCCCCTGTTGTACAAGGAAGTAGCACTCCACAAAAAATCACAAAAACGGGCAGGCCAAAAAAGAATCCTAAACATGACAGAGTGGACTGTTGAGGATAAGAAAGAAATTATGCATTGTTACTATTATGCAAGAATCCCTGAATTTCTGGATAGAAGATATTCAAAAACATTGAGAGAAAATAGATAAAAGAAAAATGCTAACACAAGAAAAACTGTTTAAAGCTTCAAATGCAAAATTGTATTCATTAATGCAGTAGAGTCATGAAAAATACTATATAGACCAATAAACTTTGAGCCATTTGGAAGAAGAGGCAACTGAATAAGTGTGAAAATATAAAGAAAAACTAGAGATTTTTGAAAAGTATAAAAAAGAAACATGCACATGGGAAAGAAAAAGAGAGATCTGATATGGTATAATATTTATGCAAATGAGAAAGCCAAGCTAATCAATATAAAAAAGCAGCTCCAATGATATTTGAAGAAAAACATAGGCAAAGGCATCCAAATATGAACAATTTCACAATGCAAAAAATAAGATCACAAAGGGGAATGTAGGACAAAAGATTGGTAAAGTATAAGTTAACCAAATAGAAGCTGAAGTTATGGAATACCCCAAAAGTGAAGGATTTAGTGTAGGAAGTCTAAAACAGATTATGCCACGATATGATTGAACAATGAGTCCCCAGGATAAGGAGAAATATGTGGAGTGAGAGACATTTGATGAAGAAATATGGATATGGTGCAATATCTATACAAATGAGAAAGCAAAATGAATCATTACAGAAAAAGTAGCACCAAAGATATTTGAAGAAAAATACAGGCAAAGGCATCTGGATATGGAAAACTTTACACTACAAAAATAAGAAAACAAAGAAGGGAAGTAGAAAAGAGGATTAGTAATGGAGAATTTGAAGAAATAGAAACTTAAGTTATGAATTACCTGCAAAGTGAAGGATTTATTGTAGAAAATCTGACTCTGGTAATGTCACAGCATGATAGGACAGTGAGTCCTCAAATTAGGGAGAAACATGTGAATTGGAAAAATCTGACCAGTTGCCACATGAAGATACTCTGGAGCCTTCAGTAGGAAACCAGCAGAAAAGTTCAGTTGGAATTGCACAGCAAAGGAAAGAACAGGAAACTGTGGCAACTCTGATGCAGTCAATGTTGTAGAGTGATAGGCCAGTGAGTTCCTATATGAAAATAGGTAACGTAGGCTGCAGCTGAAGAGATTAAGAGAATATGTCAGAGGAAGATGTTTTGGAACTTTCTTTAGAATGCTTGCAGAAAATGGAGAATAAAGAATGTGCCCTCAGTTTAGAAGAAAAAGTTCTAAGGAAAGATCTGCTTTATTTAATAGAGATAGGTAGACAATATATTAAGACTGATGTAAGAAATAGATTGCAGAAAGTCAATTAGACCCAAAATGTTATAAGTCTGATAAAACAAATAAACACAGTAATCAAGACTATTAATAACAGTTCATGTGCTACAACAGAAGTAAATAGGATATATTACTGTGCAACAAAATTAATAACAGATAAAGTCTTACCACAAAAATACAGGGCAATAAGGGAAAGGAAGGGGAGAAATCAAATACCATCATGGAAGTATGAAACAGAGAAAACTATAAAGCAATTAAAACAAGCGTCACTGTTAGAAGAGTATAGAAGAGGGAACAGGTCAAGAAAAATACTTAGATCAACAAAAATACTTAGATGTGATATAAGCAATGTGCAGTATATCGTCAGCTATTGCAAATAATAAACTAAAGATATCAGCAAAGGCGTAATAACTTAGAATATATACAGTTAAATATAAAGGAAAACTGCAAGGTAAGTAATTAATGATGACCAAAAAATGTTTACTAGAGAACTGGGAAACAAAGTCAAAGAAATATAAACACCACCCAAAAAAGAAAAAAATTGACACATTTTGGAGAAATATTTATGAAGACCCTATAGAACATAACACAGATGCTGAATGGACAGAAGAAGTAAAATAAATAGTAAAAAGTTCAAATGTACAGGATATGAAATGGGGTGTAGTAATATCCAGAGACACTGAAAATAATTAAGCTCCTAACTGGAAAACCACATGCCCAGATGCAGTACCTAACTTTGGGCTAAAAGTATTTACATTGTTACATAAAGATTTAGGCCTGAGTAAGAACTACTTATATGCACACCCTGAATGCACACTAGTCTGGTTAACAACAAGAAAAATGATGCTCCTCTTTAAGAGTGAACCTGGAAGCGATCTTAAAAACTATTGACCGATAACTTGCCTTCCAACAATGTATAAACTGTATACCAGAAATGATGTTGACAAGAGTTTATTGTCATTTAGAAGAAAACTCAACCATAGTAATAGAACAGAAGGGTAACAAAAGAAAGTCATATGGAATAAAAGATCATTTGTTGTTAAATAAAGTCATAATGGAGAATTGTAAAAAGAGGAAGAATCTAAGTTTGGCATGGATAGATTACAAAAAAGCATTTGCCAGCATCCCACATTCATGGGTAAAGGAGTGTTTACAGGTATATGATACATGCTAGATAGATTGATTACATTACAGTGACCATGAAACAGTGGCAAACCACTTTGGAGCTAAGCCATGGTGAAGGACAAATTATTATCCCCGGAGATAAAAATTCAGTGGATGATATTCCAGGGTAACTCTGTAACTGCTGTTATTTCATCCTGCCCTTAACCCATTAAGCTAATTAACAGATTATGTCATGGTTACACTTTGGCTCCAAGACATCATCAAAGTGTAAAGACCTCTCATCTACTTTTTATGGATGATTTAAAACTGCATAGTTCTTCAGATGAAGAGCTGAAGCACAACTTCAGGTGGTCAAAACTTTCTAAAATGATATAAAAATGACACGCGAGCTTGATAAATGTGCAGAAGCAACCTTTAAAGCAGGAAAACAGCAGCACCAAGAAAATACCAGTTTGGGACAGGAATGTGATATAAAGGAACTTGAGCAGGAGGGAGTGTGTAAATATTTGGGAATTGATGAAAGATCAACAATGAAACATACACAAATGCAAACAAAACATAGTAAGGAATATTTTAGAAGACTAAAATTAGTACTGAAAAGAGTCATGACATCAAGGAGCAAATTCTAAGCTATAAAGTAATTTGCCCTTCCTGTTTATAAAAATCAGTGTATACCAAGATTATATATTACCCATTCTGAAGGAGGCATGGACCTTCTCAAAAGTGATTACCTGTATATATCTGCAATTGTGGGACTGCATGCATACCTGCTGACCTCACAAGATCCAAAGAGAGTGTTTTAAAACATGAGGAGAACAAATCTAAAATTACTTACCTGCTAGGTGTAGCAGAAGCAAATCAGTGTCAAGCAGAAGCAGAAATCAAATCAGAAGTAGACGAAAATCAGGCAGCAACTGAATATGCCAAAATACAAAACAAAGAATAAAAGATGACAAATGAGATGAGAATGCAAGAAATATGGAAAAGGCACAAATATAGTTGCAAGTATAGAAAGCTACTGGAACAACCTCATGTCAAACAGAATCTGATGCAGGAATGGTTAAGGAGAGGTGAATTTAAACCAAAAGACAATGGTTAATATTAGCAACCCAGGATAGTGGACTACATACACATTGGTTTACAAAGGCCATTAAACATGTCAAAGAGACAAATGCAGGTTTTGTAAAACAGAATTGAAAACAGACCCACATCTTGTTGTTGTGTGTGATACACTAATGGCAGATGGCTTGTATACTGAAAGGCATAATAATGTGGCAAGACTGTTGCTTTGGGGATTGTGCATACATTACAACCTTGAAGTAGGTGAGAAGTATTGGAAACATGAGCCACAGAGCATTCAAAATGATGAAGTTTATATCACATGGGATCACCTGTTACCAACAGTTCAACGAACAGATGCAAGAAAAACAGATATAGTAGTCCATGAAAAGAAGACAAAAGTAGCATTGACCATTGAGATTGCTACACCCTGTGATTACAGTGTCTTATGTACAAGAGACACAAAATTATAAAATACAAGAATTTCCAGGCAGAAACGAGGGCAATGTGGAAGATGTATACCCAGACAGTTCCAACAGTAGTAGGCAAATGGGTCTCATAGCAAAAACAAACAAAAAAAATGACAGTCTTATTTAGATATGTTACTGATACAAGTAACTCTGTATGAATTGTTGAAGGAGTCAATTCTGGACACATTGTGGGTGCTGCAAAGAGTTCTTTTGGCTAACATCAAAGATTGAAACAATACTAATTTCATGAACTTTAATCATAATTTAACTTAAGAAGGGGGTCCATTTCCTTCATGGTATTAGAAACTTTAGAAATTAAACCATGAAAAAGCATTGTAGGCAAAGTAGAATATCTTGATCCACCTCTCTGGGCCCTATTGAGTACCTGGGTATTTAAGTAAAGGTTGTTTTGAGAGGTTGACCCCCACCTGTGATAGTTGTTTCCATCTCTGCAGGCTTTCTTCAAGGCCCCAGCTTATTATGTCATTGGCATGCTTTTGACACTTCACTGCGCTGTATCCACAGCATTGAAATCATAGGTGCCAAAGGGGATGTTGTGAACCCCATCTATCCAACATAAGTTTCCTATTGTTTCTGAGCACCTATAACAAGAAATCATTCTCAATAGGTGTGAACTTGTCCAGTTCGTGACATACAGCACCTTCCAATGACATGTGTACTACATTACTGGGCAGGTGACACCTGTAGCAGGATGTCATTTTCCACAGGTGTGATCTTGTCAAATTCCTGCTATACAGCACCTTCCAATGACATGCCTACTGCATTACTTGGCAGGTGATGTCTAATAACAGAGGAGTGGTACTGTCATACATATACATATTGGCCTGGAAAATGAATACAAGACAGGTTTGGGCAGGGATTTGTAGACTGTGGTGAATACAAGCATGGTGGATACTGGGGTATTCTGCTAGTTAATACTGGATAAAATGGTAGGACTAGACCTCTGCATGGGGTATAGCTGTGGCAAGTGATATACAGGGGTCCACAGGGAGCTGCAGAGGAAGTTGGATTCCCATACAGCACAGCCCAGACTAGTACAAGCTCAGTCTAGTGGAGATATTAGGTAGCCTGTTCTGTCCAAGTTGGAAATCATTCAGGAAGACATTAAGTGAGAATGTTTCATTGGCCAGAGGGCTACATAGTCTGTTTCATCAGTTTTCTTTGCCTGTAATAATTTATATAATTTGTATAGCTCTTAGTTCATTTCAACAAATATCACAAATGCTTGCAATCCTCAACTGTGTTCTCAGTGCCTTGCATCTGATGCCATGCAGGATAAGGTAGATACTTTAATCTGATGTATTGAACTTTGTTAAGTTATTTAAGAGTACTGCTACTGTATTTTCAAACTATTTATTGCATTTTTCTGAATTTTAACCGTATAAAGTGCACTTGCTTTTCATTGATCTTGTTGCTGCCGTGTGTGACTTGAAACTGCCTTCAAAGTGTTGTTTGTAGCTAGTTGTTTGATTTGTTTCTATTGGCTTTTAACTTTTGGCTAAGTGCAGTGTTATTTCTACATTAAGAAGAGTTGGGACTGTATTTCTACTTTCAGTAGAAGCTATCCTGGTCTGCCTAAGGTGGAAATCACACAGGAAGGCTTTAACTGAGATTGTTTAGGTTCACAGGTTCATAGATAAGTACGGGGTAATTGGTCTGCAAACCATTTCAAGCCTAGCCAAAAAAAATATTCAACATTTCCCTCTAGCCTCAAGGAGGGCAAGACAAGATAGATTGGGAGATAAACTGTGGCTACCCATTCAGTTATTTAGGTATACTTTGAAGGTGGCAGGGGTGCTACTTTGCTTAGCATGTAGTGGAACTTTGTTCCAGAGTTGAGTGATACATTGGGACATTAATCAATCATGCCAATTTGTCTTATTTGTCTGCTGATAAAAGCTGAGTTCTTTTAGCGTAGTATTCAATGTATCATTAGCTCTGCAAAGGAACAGGAGATCAAATAGGGCTGAATCTACTGGGTCTATATTACTTTGTCCAATGGCTATTCAGCGAATAGCCATTCGTTGAACACCTATTCAGTGAAGCCACTCTTCATTGAATGGGGAATTTTAAGTAAGGCAAACTAGCAGGTGACCACCATCTGGAATTTGCCCTTTTCCCCACTGTAGTGCAATCTCAGAATTGGTATACTTAGTTATGGGGGTGTGGGGGGCATAGCCCCCAGCTTTGCAGGTTTTAAATTTTATTTATTTTATGCAATCACTTGGTTGTCCGACCGCTTGTTTGGCCTACTTAAAATTTGCTATTTGATGAAGAGCAGCGTCACTGAATAGGTGTTAGATAAAAGCAAAATTATATAGACCCTGATCTCTCATGGCACTAAAGGCTAGATATAGATCTCCACAAAGAAGGCTCTAAGCAACTGAGTACAGAAAAAGGGCTGCCAGACTCTCCTGATAGCTAGGATTTTTAAGGCCACTGATATTTTAAATTATAAGTATCTGATATCTCTCAGGTTGTGTGATATGTTCAGATAAATACATGTCAAAAGGCACATTATATTCAATAATGGGTCTGATAAGATAAGTGTAAAGGGGAATGAAGACTTCTTTGAATCTAGTGGAGATGCCTTTGGAAATTAGATGGGCCAGATAAAAGGCTTTCTGCACTGCAGTTGAGACATAATGGTCAAATGATATGGAATTATCAACAAGAGTACCCAGATCACTTAGCACAGTGTCTGATTAGAGGGGTGTATTGAAACTGTTTTGTCTACCAAAATGAAGTATGCTACATTTTTTTTTTTTTACATTTAATTTGAGACCACTGTCCTTGCACCTTGAATCTAGATGATTGTTACTGTTGAAGTGACACCCCAACTCCATTTGCAAAAATGGGAAAAGAGGTTGTGGATGGATGGATGGATGGGTCTGTGCACTTATTGCTAGTATTGTATAATCCATGCTGGAACAATGGTGACTCAGTAGAAGAATGAATAATAAGTCACAATTTATGGTCATCTGCAAATATAGTTAACTATAGGCCAGAAGGTCTGAGAAATAGAAGCCAAATAAGAGAGGGCCCAAAACTGAGCCCTGTGGTACATTGATTGCAATTGTTTTGCTTTCAGAAGTGGCTCATGATACTCTAGCCACATGGGTTGTGTCAGACAACCAGTTAGTTATCCATCACACAATAAAGACTTTATATTCAGATTTACAAGTCTATCAATAAAGCTTTCATGGGGAATAGTGTCAGAGGCCTTGGCCTGGTCTAGATATGCTGAGTCTGTTTATTCAGTCTTCTTTGTCTCTATAAATTTAGTGTGTCTGCAATCCTAGAAATTCCTTATATAGTTGCAGAAACTAAATTGTCTCTATAAAACTACCTCAGTAATATTAACCACTACTCAGTTGCACAAAAAGCAAACAGTTTGTACACTGAAGAGTACTGCTCCACAAAATTGGTTATATAAAGCGTAGTCATTGTTTATATGCTGCACAAAATTGGTCACATATAGCCTAGTCATTGTTTATATGCCCCACAAATGTGGTCATATATTGCCTAGTCATTGTTTATACTCTCACATTTGTGCAACTAGTTCGCATGCTGAGGAGCACTGGTCCATAAATGTAGTCATATGTAGCATAGTTTAAGTTTCTGCTCTCACAACACCCAAGCTAGCCTAATGTAAACGTCTCCCATACTGCCACTTTGAAGTTCACCTAAAAAGAACCTGAGATCTTGAGACAATGCAGAAAATTTCTCATGTTCATGGACAACCAACTAATCCTTAGAGAGATGGATACAGCATGTGAGAGATGTATTTACACAATGACACTAAATACAAGACTTTTACATACAAGCACTCAAAATACCAATCAGGTTGTCAGTAATGCACACATTACACCCACTACACACAGTACAGACCCAATACATAGACCCACACATGCTGAGGCACTTAAAAGTAATCTTTCTGAACCCCAAAGACCCTCCCACCAAGATATTGCACCTACAATAATTATTGTCAGCAACCCAAGAAGCACTCAACCAAAACAACACCCAACAGAAAGCAAACAGCAAAAGGAAAAAGAAGTGCATGCAAAGCAGAATAAAAACTCTCTCCCCAATCTAAACAAACAACTAAGAGGCCAAATTAAGTCTACCAAAGCCAATTTGCAAGTAAGGATAGCTTCCCAGGCCAAGGACGACCACAACATTTTGTTTAGCTATGTCCAAAACCTCAGAAACAGTACACAGCAGTGTGATGAACTGATTGAAAATGGAGCTGTCTACACATTGTAGAATGATATAGTGAATCTGCTGGTAGGCAAATTCAGCTCCAGGTTTACCATCTCTCTCCCCCTTGCCATGCCTCAGGAAATACCATCAAACATACACCCCCAACCATCACCAAGGAGCAGGTCTTAAATGCACTCCCTAAGGCCAAGAAAACTACATTGATGGCCCTGATAATATGCCAGGATGCCTTCTAAATTGCCAGAAACATGAACTATTAGGACCATTGATACAACTATTTAACAATAACCTCCAGACAGGCTTTGGACCACTTGAACAGAAAACTACAATGGCAACTCTTCTGTCCAATGGCAGGTCATCAATGCACACTGGGAACTACAGACCCATACATCTAACTAGTCTCATATACAAAACCATGGCAATGGTTATCATGGAAATGATTAATAATAACATAGGAAACCCTCAAACACTGGATCCAACACACTATGGTTTCATCAAGGATGGAACATTGCCTACTCAAACTGGTGGACTTCTTTGAGAAGGTCATCAAAGCAATGGATGAGAGAAACATGATGCATATTGCCTACCTTGACCAGGCTAAGGGATATGATACAATACCCCACTCGAACATAATATAAAACTCACAAAATTAGGCGTAAATCCCTGTGTTATGAACTTGATAGTCAGCTGGATCTCAGGTAGGACCCAGAAAGTTAAGACAGAAGATATTATCTCTACAAATAGTCCAGTCACTAGTAGAGTCCCTCAGGGCTCTGTGGTGATTCTGCACAATTTTGGCATCTGCTTCTCAGAAGTCAAGGCCAATATCAAGGGCCTGTGGCTGACTAAGTTTGTAGATGATTGCAAACTAGGAGCTGTCATAGAACCCCCCAGGACACTAACATCCTACAGGAAAGGCTAACACAGACAAATGATTGGTGCCAATGCCATGGATTAAAAATTATTACCAAGAAATGTGCAATAGTACACTTCAGAAAGTCAGCAGCTCTAGGAAACTACCTCATTGATAACACATCTTTAAGCGTAGACCAAGTAGTCAGGTATATGACAATATATCTAGATAGCAACCTGGCTTTCACCCAACATATGTCTAAGAAAGTAAGGAAATTGTTCTATGCTGTTCAACATTTAAGCAAGGGCAAGGCATGTAGGTCAAAAGCAGTTATCATTCCACTATATTTGGCTATCATCAGACCCACCATTGAGTATCATGCCTCCCTTCACTATGTATGGGACCATGCACATGCAACAACTGAATGATCCACAGAGACACCTGACAAAAATAATATAGGGTGTGAGCAACATATCATTTGCAGGTTACCTAAAAGCCCTAGCCCTATAGTCTCCTTCCTGCAGACTGTTGAGAGGCTATACATGCCTGGCATGTAAGGCATCCTTGGATCCGGCTGTGATGGACTATTTTTATATAAATGAATGCCATCAGAGCTACTCCATCTAGGGACTTAAAGTTTGCTTATGACTTTGATAGTACACATTGGGGGGACAGATGCATGTGAAAGAGAATTCCCCTTCTCTGGAGCAGGCTTACCATCCATGTGAAGAAGAACTCTTCCCTAACTCTATGCAAGTGTATCCTGGACCAGTGGATTAGAAATCTGAAATTCTCCCCTGGAGTAGCACCTATGTCTCTAATAGATAGAGACAGCCTGTAAAGCATGCCGTAGCTTGCATATACTCCTTAGAATAACCTCTAAGGAACAATAAATTATGGTATACATTTGGGATGATTGGCTAGGTCTATAAAGGCTCCAGTGATTGTTAACATAGTATAATAGTATACATCTTTGAAGTAATAAACCTATGAACAATAGTAACAATACATGTGGTACCTTTTTCCTGGCCAGTTCCCCATCAGGAGCCGAAAGGTGTATGACTGTGGTGTCATGCAGGGTAGGGCAAATACTAGGCGAAGGTATGGACTGTATATATATATATATATATATATATATATATATATATATATATATATATATATATATATATATATATATATATATATATATGTAGGGTTCAAAAACTTTATATTTTGAATGACATATGGTCGACACCATATGATCGAAATTTCAAGCGTTCGAAGGTTACACGTAACTGCGCCGTTCGGTGCAGAATGGGAGAATTTCCATTTTCTGCATTGAAGTGCGATCTCGGAGTTGGTATATTTAAGTAGGGGGGGTGTAGGGGGGCTTGCCCCCCTGCCTGCACCGTTAAGGTAATTTTTTTTTTTGGTGTTATATATTCTAACTTTTAAACTTCGATCATATGCTGTTGAACATATGGGATTCAAAGTTTAGAAAGTTTGAATATATAATATAGACCCTGTATATATATATATATATATATATATATATATATATATATATATATATATATATGTAAACAAAACGAACCCAAATGAAGGAGCTTAAAGATCGTATATCCAATTTGCAGCCTCAAACAACGAATTCCTAGCCGGTACGGCTGAATACACTAGTTGAATGAATAAACGCTGAATAACACTCGACTCCAAAAAACTTGTTACTAAATCCTTCCCTTTTCAAACGGTCATCTCGACCCAAGCAGTTTCACTTAGCCAAAAACTGTTCCGCAATCATGAATCCAGTCCGTAAACACCAGGTCAACAAATGGTGAAAAATACGTGTTTATTACTCAATTAAAATAAGCGCTTTCACGGTGTATAGCACCGCTTCATCAGATGAAGCGGTGCTATACCGATAACGCTAATTGAGTAATAAACATGTATTTTCACCATTTGACCTGGCATTACCTAATGATGAAAGTAACTTTTGGTCGAACATTTTTCGTTGAGGAAAAAATTAACAGGATTTTCAAGTCGTGTCAGGTTCAACTGTAATTCAACATTACCATGGTGAATTCAAATTGGATATACGATCTTTAAGCTCCTTCATTTGGGTTCGTTTTGTTTACATTCTCTTTGGAACTACATTGGTTGTTTGGTGATATATACATATATATATATATATACATATATATATATATATATATATATATATATATATATACACACACACACACACACACACACACACACACTCATATATATATATATATATATATATATATATATATATATATATAAAATTGTATTGACTAGACAGCCTATAGTAGACTGAAAAAGGAGAAAAGGGACAGAATAGCTATGCTGCTGCAATCGTGCTACCCCCTAGAGAAAGCTGTATGCCTACAGATACATAACCTATGAACACTATGGCTGCAGCATCTCAGTTACTACAGGATATTTACAGCTCTGTAATACTTTGTCTGTGATGCTGCTGCAATAAGCTGCTCAAGTAATTGTGCTACTCCTTCTTCCTTTTACAAATTTTGGCATCTAACATGTTGCACCAGTCATAAACATGTTAATGTATAGTAGCTAACGAGGCCAGATTCTGCTGTGTCTATGAATTACAATGCTTCAAAAAAGTGCGTTTGGCATTAGCTCAGTCAGCCTCTCATCTTCAATATACCATTCATGCCTGCACATGGAAGCAGTCTGTGGATCTATACATGTAGTTCTGCACCACAATATTAAGGTACACTAATGTTGATTCAATGTCCTGTGTAGGGTGTGAGTCTCATGCCGCCAATCTGTGCTGCTATAGATTCATGGTGTAGGTTCAAGGAGAGGCTGATAGAACCATATATAGGTCCATTTCATAAGGTAGATATCTGCTACAACCTGGCAGAACAGCTGACCAGGGCAACTGCCAGTTCCAATACTGGTGAGCAGTGCAGCACCAGAACAATGACAAGTGTTGCCACCACCCTGAAGATTTCCAGGAAGGGAAAGCAAAGGCGAGGCACTGATATTCCAAGCTGTGCAGTAAGCATTTCTCATTTCTTCTAGTCATAGTGAAATTAATAAACATTTTTTCAGACTTTCATAGCTGCGTTTCTACTGGGGTATCCATTCCTAGGACAGATTGCAGGATTTATTGGGTTGGCTGTTGAGAGCAACTGTCTTTATGTTATGCATGCTGATCTTAACTAGTGTGTAACAATGTCTACTGTCTTTATGTTATGTGTGCTGATCTTGACTCAGTGTGTAACAGTGTTTACTGTTTTTATGTTATGTGTGTTGATCTTGAGTAGTGTCCAACAATGCTTTGTTATCTGTGATAGAGCACATTGCTGTATATGTGGGGGATATTGCCCACCATTTTACGCTTCTTCTTTATTGCTCATATCTCTGGTAGTGTACCTTTTGCTGCTCCATTGTACTTTTAAGTAATAATATAGATCATTGCCCTAGCTATGGGAACCTTGTACTGCTTTTATATCATAGCACATTTACATTGCATTGTCTTATAAAAATCGAGCTGTGGACATCATTTCAGGCTTCTGCTTGCTTGCATCTGTGCAAGATGCTGTAGCTTTGCTCTGTATTCTGCATTTTAGCCACACCTGTATGAGATTTGTGATAGCTTGATTATCCCTTCTGTCTTTTAGCACAACCAAAGGCAAGACAATGCTGCTTGCTCCTACAGGAGTTTGCAGAACTTATTGGCATTGTATAGTTAATGGCATCTAATTCTACCATCTGTCTTTGTATGTTGCATGAGCTTAACATCCTCTTCTCTAATTGCACCCTTTTCTGTATGTGACCTTTCTGCAGGCCACAGTGGTCCTCATAAGGCACATCCCAAACAGGTATCCCACCCCAATCTTCTGTCCCAGCTCTGTCAGAGACTAAGAATGTATTGTAGATATTGAGATAGTGAGTGACCTGATGATGGTACAGAGTCAACTTGCATCAATCCTAGTACAGCAGGTATTGGACTCACTGGACCAGGGTGATCAATGCCATTAAAGCCAGCAGAGGTAGGTTATTTCCCCTGACACCACTCATCCACTGATAGAACCACTACTTATCTTTGGAATGGTTTTGAATATGGCATATTTCCTTTACTCCATCTTGTCCCCTGCTATGTTTCTACCCTCTGTGTGTATCTATTTCCCCACCATGTGTATGCTACACTTTTCTGTCAAATGTATCATTCTATGTCTGTTTATGTGTCTCTACTGCCACTCTCCCCCTTATTTTGTCTGTCTTCATATGTGTCAGCCTAAAAACTGTTCACTTTTCACTTTGCATATGATAAATTGGAATCTATTCCTGCAAAAAAATGTGTCCTACCTTACCCATTATAGCTTTATCTTTATGATTTCCTGATGTGCATTCTTCTGCTTGCTGTATACATTTTTTTTGGCTATTCCTGTAACCTTCTTTCCACTTCTTTTTATTTCACATAATCCATAAAGTGCCCAGCAGCTGAGCATCTGTTGTCAGGAACATCAAAGCCTCTGTGTATTATTTCTTTGAAGTGTGAAATGGCACCCAGCAGATGCCCAGGAGCTCATAATACCTGCTATATCTCATATGCATTCTGCTGAGTTTCACACAATGAGGCATGAGACTGCTCCTTTGCCATTTCTCATCTTTTCTCGGCTTCACTGATCTACTTTCACTTAAGACATTTCCTTTACACCTCAACTATATTGTTATAGCACAGCTGAAGCAGCTTACTGCCTACTTGTGCAGTCAGTCCCTGGGTAGTTATTCATTTGTATTCTGCACTGCAGATTGTCTCTCCATGTGGATCTGCTGCCTTGTAATGCATGCCCATGAATGCCTGCTGCAGACAGAGTGACATATACATGTGTATCCTGGGTTCATGTCTGCTCCAGCAATGGTTCATAGGTTCATCATTATATGTGGTTTCCTTATGGAGGTAGAGACTAGGCTTGCATTCTGGTGGACTGTTGAGAAGCTAAGCCCAAGCTCTTAGTTCTCCCATAATCACTGTCTCATTAAGTGACTTGCTCAAGGTTACATGGTAGGCAAATGAGTACTGCAGGAATCAAACCCTGTACCTAAGAAACTACAGCTCAGAGTCTTAACCCTCTATGCCAACTGCCAGGCAACTTTCACTTAACACAGTTCAGTCATGGACTGCAGCATATTCCTGTCTACGGATCTTGTGCTATAAGTACTAGTACTTTAAAAGTGAATTTTTTGAAAATACTTTCCCATTTTAAATCTCTATATAATCTTACCCATTGAAACAATCAATAAATCAATTATTATTAGTTTGCAATACTTATTTAGATGTTCTAATGTAGTATGCATTTAATTATTTAATACATTTCTATATGGTATGTAAATGTAGTTATGTACATAGAGGTAGGAGGACAGATTTCTCATCAAAATTATTTATTTTTTTTATTAACAGTGCAAAAATATATTTACCTGGATATAAATGTTCACCATATTATAATAACATTGGGAGTCAGACAGAGAAAGAACTTCACAGAACCAAGTTTATAACAATATTGTCATATTTAACAGACAATTTTGTCTCTGTCTTGTAATTTGCCAGTCCGTAGGCCTAAGCTAAGAAACAAGATGACAAGGATGTCATCTTTCATCATCATTACACATTTATCCTTCCCTGGATAGATAAATGCAAATCCCTTTGACTTCTCTTCCAGTCACTGCATTATACCCTATTACTGACAAGAAAACTATGGGCTGGATTCACGAAGGCTTGCACGGAGTCTAAGAGTAGTGTAAGACTCCATGCAGCCTTCGCGATCCAGGAACAGCCCAAAGTCCGTGTAAGAGACAAGCTAAAACGGCTCTTACATGTAGTGGGCGTGGATAAGCTAATCACCTCACTTGCAGCCGAATAGCATGTAAATGAGGATGATTAGCGATCCAGGAAGCCCAGAACAGCCCGTGTAAGAGCCGTGTTAGCTGCAGAAATGTACTCAGTTGACAACTGAGTACGTTTCTGCAAAAACTGTAATGGAGCCATGTCAGCTCCAAATAAAGGGTGCATATGTGTCAGGCAGCATGCCAATGGCCAAATATGTGGCCATTGGCAAAGTAACCTGATGCAAATATATTAAAATATAATTTTTTTCGGCGATTGCCGATGTTTAAACCAGCGCAGCCCAGCAAACGGGCTGCGCTGTATAAAACATAAAAATGAAGGTTTTAAACCTACAAATGTAGGTTTTATGCAATACATGGAATGTCAATGCAGGGACCAGCAGACCAAAACCAACATGGCCACCGTGTAGTGGTTGCTAAGGGGAAGCTGAGTCTAAGACATGTAACTAAGCATTAGTAGGCAATCTGATGCAAATGAGTGTAAGGATACTGAATTCCACTGTCACATAGCAAATGAGCACAGTCTGAGTAGTGTAAGAGTTGCAGAAGGGGGAGGGACAGAGTAGGAGATAGGTGACATCACAGGGGGAATGGTAGAAAGAAATGCAGTTCATTGGAGGTCAGAGTTACATGACAGATGTCAAACAGATATCATGGAAAGAGGTGTGCCACTAACTAAGCATGAGAAAGTCAAGAAATGGAAGGTGTACACTGTTGCCTACACCAAAGTTACTTGCTGGATGTGTATGCGCACGTGTGCACGCCATGAAGCGCGAGTAAGGCAGTGTGCAAGCGTGTAAGAAAGACTGAGCATGTGGGAGCGTGTTGGGAGATGTTTAACACTGTCTGCGCGGGCATGCACGTGTTTTAATCCGAATAAGCAGATTCTGAACCATGTAAGTATGTGTGCGCGCGTGTAAGCCACTGTGAACATGTTTCTGCTGGTTTACACATGGCTCCACCCTGAGGAAACAGAAAGGAAAAAGGAAGCAACAGATTTAGTAGGAAACTAGCAGGGAATACTGCTGGAGCTAGCAGGTGAAAACAATTAGATGCAGGCAATTACACAGGCAGAATAGTAGCCCAGCCCAGCACTTAAAACTCTGCAAACAGCAGTGCAGGATGTTTCTCTCAAGAGACACTGCAAGACAGGAGTTAAGTTATCAGAAGTGAAAACTGAAAAAGCTGAACTCAGAGCAGAAATGTTAGGGGATGCCATAGCTGTCATAATGAGACATAGGCGACTTGCTGAGGGTGGTGTCAATGCAGATGGTGCCAGACAACCCACAGTGAGGAGACGGAGAAGAGTGTACAGGCCCAGGGTCATCTACCACGGGTTACATGAGCTGGAGATAGTAGAGCGCTATAGAGTTGACAGAGACCTCCTGCAGCAAATAGTGGAGCTGTGCAGGCCACGCCTCACACACAGAACCAACAGAGGGGAACCCATCCCAGTGGAAACCAAGGTATGTATTGGCCTAAGAATACTAGCAACAGGTACCTTCCAGAGACCAACTGGTGATATGATGGGGATATCACAGGCATCAGCCTCCAGGGTACTGCACCAGTTCCTGGATGCCATGTCAGCACATGTCGGTGATCATGTATATTTCCCCAATGCCCGTGAGGTATTGGCCAGCAATATACGTCTCTTCCAGCAAATAGCGGAATACCCTGAGGTACTGGGTGCAATAGACTGCACGCACATATGCATCAAAGCACCAGCCAGTGAGCGGGGTAGGGCATACATCAACCGCAAGGGCTTCCCCTCCACCAACTGCCAGGTCGTGTGTGATGCCCAGGGCATAATAATGAATGTGTGTGCTGGCTGTCCTGGGAGCTACCATGATTCCCACATCTGGCATTTGTCGCAGCTGTACCAGACATTTGCCAATGGGGACATCCCGCATGGACACCTAGTGGGGGATGCAGGTTATGCACTGGAGCTGTGGCTGATGACACCCATCAGAAATGCACACACACCTGAACAGGAACGCCATAATGAGGCACACGCACAAACACGTAATGTAATAGAGCGTGTGTTTGGGCTGCTCTAGTCATGGTTCCAGTGTCTGGACACATCTGGTGGAGCCTTGCAGTACACACCAACTACATGTACCCAAATTGTCATGGTATGTGCTATGCTACATAATATGATCTTGCAAAAACAGCTGCAGCAGGACCAGCATAGGGCCGGGCCAAACAGCCCCCCACCATTGCCAAGGCCATCACAGGCAGAGCGTGACTCGGAGGAGGAACAACCTAAGCCTGCCCAATAGGCAGAAGGAGGCGTGCCCAGTATGCCCTGGCCTTGGCAAAGAGGCAACGCATAGCACATACACTGGCTCAGTAGGAACCCTCGGAATGATACCCCTCTCTGACTCACTCATATAGTAACAGGGATGCCTAACATGACACAACCTGCTCTCAAACATGTACAGGGAAGTGTAATATGCGCATCCGACAGAGGCAGCCCTGCAGCACCACCTGAGGCATGAATGCTATATGTTAAGTAATGTAACACCATGTACTATATGCACACCTGAGGACCCTGACTAACATCCTACCCTCACCAAGCATCATGCCACAACATGACAATGAGATGATCATGTGCAATAATTGATGGAAGTATCGCAGTTAGTCAAAAGGGATCCAATGTGTGCCAGTCTGGGATGACATGCTGAGCATGACATGATGCACCACCTGCTAGGACTGGCGTGCACCTATCAGTGCAGGCCGTATGGATACTGGCAAAGGCTGTTGTTACTCACAGTGTGCCCTGAATAGGTAAGGCTCAAAACACAAACCTATCTCCATAGGTATCAGGAGGGATAAGAATAAGATAAGGGATAAGTTGAAACAGCAAGATGCATGCAGTCTAAACTCACCCAGCATGGAGAATGGTGATATCTGCGCTGTAACAGAAAACTGAGCCAAGGCTCACAACAGCACCCTAACACTACCAGGTTACACCTCATACTGTGCTGTACAGCCTCAAAACATGGAACAAGCTACAAAAGGAGGGTGACTAGCAAGAATTGTCAAGGATAACCACACCCCCATGTTGGTACCACAACAAAAAGCATGGACTAGCCATGGTCAAGTAACAGTGGCTAAAACTGCCCCCCAGTTTATAGCCTGCTACAGACTACTGTCCCAACACCAGGAACTGCACCTGGCCTATGCTGGAATACATGAATATATCAAGTCCTCCAAACCACATTATATTGGGTGACTGAAAATACCCAGACATAGACTGGGAACATTATACTATCTCCAACAGTGTAGGACAAAAGTTCATAGAATCCATAAACCAAAAGGCCCAGGAACAACGTACCACTCCCACAAGAGGGGTAAACATACTGGATGTGATAATCAGCAACATGGGTACTGGATGGCAAGACGAGAAGTGTATTGCTCACTGGTAAAACCAGACCATAGAGTAATCACACTGGATATACAAATCCTGACCACAGTCCCTGGCAAGAAAACCACAGTGGAAAACATGTGTAAAGCAATATTTTCACTCCTCCAAACTGATGTGGAATCCATTAAAGGTCCTGTGCAGGTGCAAAATATGGGCCACACCTCAGAACCTGTAATACAGCCATTCCATGAACACTGCCAGGAATGCTTGGATTATGCAATCCTAAATTAAAACAAGACACAATGCCATACGCAGGAATCTGGCATGGTGGACACCAGCCATAACCAAACCATGCAAGAGAATGAGGAAGCTACTACATGATAGAGCAAACATAAACAATGAAGTAATCACTGATCAGTAGTATGGCAATAAAATCTGTCCACACATACAATCCACTAAGGCCAGCCACAACAAGTTGAATCTGTGAATCCTGAGGCAATGTTACACCTGCCCCAAGTACACAGACAACCCCCAACTCCACCCAAGAAATACAAATATATGTGAGAGATGCAACCAGCTATCCAAACTGGAGTCTGAGCTCCCTCAACTCAGTACTCCCAAAACTAGCCAGGAGGAGAAGGTAACCACACACACCACAAACACAGTCCCACATAGACCTATCACAACTGCAAACCAAACACATAAATACAGAAAAACATTCCCGGAGGCACAAATTACAAACACAGCACACCAACAGAGGCCTCTAAAGCAGATACCCAATCAAACAACTTCCAAACATAGCACATGCAACACATAGTACACAAAGCTGGTGTGTCAAACAGTCACAGGCCAGAAGGAGAAACAACATGCCTGATACAGTTGTAATAGGTGACTCCATAGTCAGACACACTGCTGTCCCGCACACCAGAATGAACAAGGGGAAGGGTACAGTAAGCTGCCTGTAGGCTGCCACAATACGCCACATAACAGAAGTATGCAGGTCACTCCAAAGCAAGTAGAAATATGATGCAGTCATAGTCCATGCTGGTGTGAATGACCTGAGATGTACCTCCCTAGACTACATGAAAAGAGACATAGATGAGCTCTCTGATTATGTAGTCCAGGCCGGTATGATACTCACTGTTTGCAGCATCCTACCCTTACCAAGAATAATGCCACAGTACAAACACGGAATGATCAGTCATAGCAAGTGGCACACTTACTGGTGTCATTCCAAGGGGATCCAATGTCTGTCTGCTTGGGATGTTATGCTTGACAAGCCACACAGCTGTTCTTGGGATGGCTTGCACCTGTTATCCCTGGGTGTCTGAATATTGGATAAGGCCTTTGCCACCTCCATAGAGCCTTTTGTAGGCAAGGCTGAAAAGACTGACCCACCACCCTAGAAAACATAAGTGGAAAGAAACATAAGGGTAATGCTGACCAATGCCAGATGTGTAAACCCCAATATGCATGCTCCCAAGGCCATCCCCAGTATGGAAAACATCGATGTCTGTGCAGTGACAGAAACCTGCTGCAAGCCTCCTGACAGCACACCAGCACTACCAGGTTATACCATGTATCATGTGTCATGGCCCCAAAACCTGGAACAAAACATAAAAGGAGGGTGAGTATCCATATTCAGCACAGACACCCATACATCCAGGTAACTGACAATGCACAAGGCATTGCAGTCCACCCATGTGCAACTAACTGTAGGCAAGACTGCTGTACAGTCTGTAGCATGCTACAGACCACACTCTCACACACAGGAACCCCACCCAGCCGTCCTGAAGACACTGGACAGTATGAATGCCCCACCAAATACCAAACAAGATACCACAAATTACCACATAGGTGGTAAACCATTATGTATATAAGGAGTAACCAGGGACCTAGGGACACAAGTGGACAGTAACCTGTTATGTGACACCCACATTGCCAATGTGGCTAGGAAGACTGTCTACATTTGACACCGTATCAGGAAAGGATTCACATCTACGTCAACAGAGGTCATTGTGCCCCTATACTGTTCTCTAATCACACCCATAATCTAGTACAATGCCTCATATGGGATGTACCTTACCTGACACCTGCAGCAGTTAGAAAGACCTCAAAGGTACCTCACCAAGAGGATAAAGGGTCTCAAATATATGTCATATGCGGCCTGGCTGTAGACACCCCAGCTGAATGCAGTCACATACTGCCTACACAGAGGCATTGTATGCCTGTTGTAGAAGGCCATGCCCAACACAGGAGTAATGGACATGCTCCACCCCAGAAAACTCAACTCCATCGGAGCTGTGAGAGAGATGTCAACCTCAACAAATAATGAAATAGGATGTGCTGGTGGGACAGATACATAACCCAGAGGCTCCCCACACCCTGGACCAGAATACCACTCCATGTTAGGCAGAGCCCCTCACTGACACTCCTCAACAGGATTCTTGCCAAGTGGATGGATGATTGTAGAGTTACACTGGGGGTCTTCACTGTGTCATGTCCAGACAGAGGCACAGCAAAGCAAATCATAAATGGCCATAATATTCACATAGCAAGGGGTGGCAAAAGCCACACACACTCTGGCTAGGCTAACAAATGCCCTAGGGTGGATAGCCTAGTATGAACCTATGAACCTATGAAGTAACAAATTGTGCAGGACACTAAGGATAATCCTAAGGCTTCCACAACTGATGGTAGGAACTATGTTGGGATTTCACAGATATGCTCTGAATCACACAAATATCACAAACATGCACACATATTGCCAACATACATCCTGACAGGTGCAGTGTAACCCCCCCCCCCCCCGAATGCAGAATATCTATCCCAGCAGACTGCTGGCCCCCTGACATTGCAGATGCTGAGGTAAGAGCCAACATCTACAAAGCAAAACACACAGCAGCAATGGTATGAGATGGTGTCCTGGGCTTAGTGCAACATGGACTCCAAGATGAATGGAATGCCAAACCACACTACTGCTCAATGTCAGTCTTACCACAGAATATGTACCCAAAGAGCAGTGTACAACAACAGTGGTCCTTCTCAACAAAGGTGTTGTCTGAATGGATACTGAAAACTACTACCCCAGAATCCTGAGAAGCTCGGTCTGCACAGCTATGGAAAGGATCAGCATGTACCACAGACATAAAGATATTGGGGACCTACTGACACTGGACCCTACCTAGTGTGGCTTTCTTAAGTGCAGATCCTGCCCCTAAACATGTTTGACTCAATTGAAACAGTCATTAAGGTCATTGATGAGGGCAATGTGGTCCACACAGCGTAGCTGGACCTTGCAAAGGCTTCTATACAATACCCTACATGTTCATTATAGATAAGCTCACCAGCTTAAATATAAACCCCTATGTCAGTAGAGGGGTTGCAAACCAGACCAAGGACAGAACAGATATGGACAGACATGCTGCAGCCATGTCAGACTACAAACCAGATATAACTGGCATCCCACAAGGCTTGGTCCTGGGGTCTCCCTCGTCTGGTATATATGTCCCATAGGTACAGGCAAACATGGAAGGACTGTGTCCGAACATGTTTGCAGAAGACTACAAACTGCACACCACATATGATCCACCAGCTGACACAATCATCCCACAAAAGGGCCACATAGAAACAGACAACTGGTGCCATAGCCATGTCAGCAAGCTAATTGCAGAAACGTGTATAGTCAACCCCCATGGATATACAGTAAGTGCCCACCAATTACCACATAGGTGTTAACCCATTATGTAGTTAACATGTAATGAGAGACCTGGGGACACAAGGTGATAGATATCCTGCAGTGGACAAACATGTGCTGTAGTGTTTACAGAAACATACCATATACCCACCTAATCATGAAGGTTGTCAGATCTAGATAAGGGAGGTCATTGTGGCTCTGCAGTCATCCTTCATCAGCGGTACAATTGACTACAATAGCCCCTGTGGGATGTACCTCAGCAGACATCTCCATCAACCGTAAAGTCCCCAACAGTACCTCACCAGGAGTATCAAAGAGCTTGCACAGATGCCATGTGTTGCCTGTGTTGCTGGTATCAATAAACATGCTGCACCTTGTACAATCTAAATGGCAGTGAGCTATGCACATGAGAGACCTGAACCCCAGCACTGACTTACATAGGACAAGCTGTACTGCATGAGCCATAACACAGAAGCCACCCCCACCCATGAGTGAACCCCCAGTACAGGCTACCCATAGAGTCACTTATCAATCTTCCTCAATAGGAATCTTGATGAGTGGATGGGAGATGGTAGCTTTATCCTGGGTATCACTGTCATGTCACAGGTAGACAGAGGCCCAGTATACTAACCATGACATATGTCATGGAAAACTCCACTTACAATGTGTGTTGAAGGACAAACACACTCTCCAACTAGCATTAGACATGGACTAGGGCACATCGCTAGTGTTTGCAAATGTACACCTATGTTGTGGAATACACTACCAATGTTGGACAAGCCTGGTTTAAGTAGTTCATATCTGAACAGAATGCAACATGGTCAGATGTACACAACTGGCCCCTAACCAGGCTGTTATGCTCACTATCGAAGTGTAAAGCACTGATAGCACTAAAGCCCAGGATACTGTCCACCACAGTCAAAGTACTACCAGTACACTATACAGTACTACAGTGTTAGGTCAGTGTGAAAGGATGTTGACAACTGTATGCAAAGTATCCCATGCAAACACTGCAGGCACAGTATAATCCTGTTGTGTTCACACACAAAGCAGTTGTAGAGTAACTACACAACATGACACACAACACACAACCATAAACGGGTGATATTTGTTGAAGTTCACACTCATCCACAAATGTGGTGGGCTGCAGAGTCCAACATATGGAATGCTCACACTGGGCATGCTCACACACTTTGATAAATGAGACATATGTCAGACAACATGCCATGGGAAGGCTGAACTGGGCATGCTCACACATTTAGGCCAAATCTCAGTTTTGCAGTTGGACACACATATCTGGTATTTTTATGTGTTATTCCAGGAACCAACCACATTACAGCAGTCTGCCCAGTGCACACAGTTAAATGACTACAGAGACATACGTGATATAGTGGATCCCTCCCATATGCAAACATCTTCCACAGATGCACAAGTTGTTCATACAAACAGGGAATGCTATGGCAATAAAGATGTGCAAACAGTCTACCAGCAACAAATAATGTGCATTTGACAATTAAACATATGGGTGTAGAGGTCAACACTAGGCTGTTTGCCCTAGGGAATGACAGCTAAGCCAGAGTGTGCTTGGTGTCTGCCTCCCCACAGGATGCACATTCCCCTTTCTAAACACAGATGATATCAGCAACCTATAAGTACAGCAGGAGAAAAGAAACTTCCCAGTAATGCAAATAGCGTGCTCTGCTAATTTGTCCGTCGCAAGTGTCATAACATAGTTAGGTAGGTGTTTGAATCCTGCAAATGCTCAGTGTGTGTATGAGTGAGTGGGGTTGGTGTGTGTGTAAGTCTGTAGGAGAGAAATGCCCCTTTTGACAACTAGGAAAACACACTACAGGATGCACATTCCCCTTTCTAAACACCGATGATGTCAGCACTCTATAAGTATAGCAGGAGAAGAGAAACCTCCCAGTAATGTGAATAGCACGCTCTGCTAATGCTTTTGTCTCGAGTGTCATAACATAGTCCGATAGGGGTTTGAATCCTGCAAATGGCAAGTGTGTGTTTTTGGCTGAAGGGGGCTAGTGTGTGTGAGGACAATGTTCCTTTTGGCAACTAGGTGAACAGACTACAGGATGCAAATTCCCCTTTCTAAACACTGTTCAGCTGAAGACCATGGCTCTGGCACAAGTTGTCTGTTTCTATGATGCCTCTTTGGAAGATGCTTGTGTCGGCTGGAGAGTCGATTATGGTGGCCAGTTCGCAGTCATCTGCATATTTGGTCAGCCACAGCCAGTCCGTGTTGGCCTGTACCTCCAATAAATATATACCAAACAAGAGAGGTCCCAGGACTGAGCCTTGTGGGACACAACTCGTAACTGGTTTGGAGTCTGGCATGGCTCCAGCAATTCTAACCATGTGGGTTCTGTCCTTGAGCCACTGTGCAATCCATCTAGTGACATAGGGGCTTATATTTAAGCTGGTGAGCTTCTCTAGAATGCCCAAGAGGAGTATTGCTGTGAAGGCTTTTGCAAGGTCCAGGTAGGTTGTGTGAACCACCTTCCCCTCATCAATGGCCTTGGTGACTGTTTCAAAGAAATCAACCAGGTTAAACCTGGTAGTGCTGGTGTGCTCTCAGTAGCCCTGAACCAGGCATCTGTTACTGCACAGATATCGATGTTCTCCATGCCAAGGAGTGTTTTGGGTGCATGCATCTGGAGGTTTAGACTTCTGGCGTTGGGTAGCATTACTCTTAGTTTCTTATCCCTTGTGATACCTATGAAGGTGGGTTTGTCATTTGAGCCTTGTCTAACATAGGCACTATGGGGGTAGCAAGAGCCTTTGCCAATATCTGAAAGCCCAGGGGTGACAGGTGCAGGCCGTCCCTAGTGAAGCAGGTAGTTCAACAGAAGATGAATATGTGAAGGTGTAGTGCCTGTGATTAGTTAGCAGTAGCATATATGACTGCTCACGTGGACACATGCCAGGTAAGTCATATGCACTGTGTCACAGGCAATGTACATGTGAACAGGACAAACAGTGACATCCTGTCAAGTGGGACATGGACATACATATAGTAAGCTATGCAGATGGCACTAGGATACCACAGAAGCTCTATAACTATGCATTGCAGGTGTGATCAGTATTCCAGGGTAATTGCAAGCAAACATGCATGCAAACAAAGCTACAGTAAACAGGGCTGCATGTAGTCCATTGTACAACAAACAAGCTGCACCAGTTCCAGTAGGTAACACTGCAAATATGCAGGCACTATGCACATGTACATGGACATACACGGGTCAGATGGCTAGGGTCCAGTCTCAGTGCACACAAGTGTACAGACCATGTACTGTCAGGATGTACAATAACTGGATGGAAACCCATGTGCTCATACCTGCAGTAATACACATGTCAAATAACAGACACTGAGCCTTCACTCAGTGGTTCCACACTTAGTAGGATGCATGCTACCTGGCCTGCCACCACAGTATCCCTGACATATATGGGGACTCTCCCTCCTGTGACAGTTAGTTATGTGTGTTGGGGCTGTCTAGCATGGTATGAGATGTGAGCATGCAGTGCTAGGGTGCTCCTGTGTGTCCTGTACCAGTCGTGTAGTACTGCACACATATCAACATCCTCAAACATCTGCATTGCAGAGTCCAGTGTGGGCAACATGCCACTTGCAGTTTACATGTCCATCATTGTGTATTACTACATTCATTACCTTATCCCCTGTGCTACCTATGTATGTAGCCTTCTGTTGACATCATTACCACCAGTATGCCAACATGTGCAGATGATACACTATGGTACTTACCATGGGTGTAGACAACAGGACATGACAATCACACACTTACTGCATCAGGCATGCTGTGATATACCCACAATTAATTCAGCACACAGTACTGTTAACAACATGATACTATTACTACACATCTATGTGGTCACCCTGTGCATCAGCAACATGTTAACCTGTACCTGTACAGTTGTTACAGATTGCAGGAGGTGGCACAGTTTCATCATATGCACAGGGTGTGAACTTGCTATGCCTGAGTCAGCCACCGATACCACCAATTGACATGTATGTGTATGTGTGTTGGTGACGGACAGCAGTAGAAGGTGGGGCAATGTTGATGCAATGTGTGCGTGTATGTGGTAGCCCTAGGTGTTGTCAATTTGCATGTGTGTATGGATGCACACAGTTCCACCTCATGGCTGCCATATACTGGTGTTTGTGGACAGCCACAGACTGTACCTGCCAGGTCATACAGATCAGTGTCTCTGGCCATGGACATGGTACCTGTGCCTTGCAGGGGTGCTACGGACCGTATCCAGTACCAACCCAGACTGGGTACTGTCATCAGAAGCAGGTGTTCATTGACTGGACACAGATCCCTGTCGGGCCTGGCCAGAGCCACGTGCATGTGGTCTCCTGGGGCGGTCTGATGAGAGCACAGACCCAGCATTGCTGGGGCTGCAGCTGGCACTATGGGGGGGCCGTGGCCCTGCTGTCGTCCGCGACGACTGCCAGCTGCTGCTGTTACTGGCATACGGCCACGTCGACGCCTCAACCGCCCACCATCGCCCTGGCTCATGGACATGAAGTTGTGGAACCGGTCTAATATGTCCCCACAACGTCTGTCTATGACATCGGTGAAATCACGGATGGCAGCCGCAATGTCACGCATACTGTCAGTCATGGCTGTGCGACATGCTGTCAGCTCCCTCAGACCCTGTCTGGTGTACCGTTCCATATGTGACTGTGCCCGCATGACAGCCCGAAACATAGCTGAGGCTGTAAGACCTCCGTGGGCACATCTGACAGGGGCAGTACGCCCACGGATGCTCCCACGAGAACCCCTGGACATCTGTCTGTGTGGTACCATCTCTGGGCCATGCCCATGGCTGCTGTGTGGGGAGGCATGTGCCACAGATACCACATGACCCTGGTCAATGCCCACTGTAGGCTGTGCATCACCTAGGGACATTACTGACAAAGGGTGTATTGGCAGGATAACTGTACGCATTGATGGGGTCGACAGCTGTGTACTGTCAATCGGCTGACCAATGGTGGACCCTGGCCTACTTTCCTGTGCCATTACATAGATGTCATCATTATCAGTACCCACGGCACCTGATTCAGGTTCCCTGCTACATGACACCAGAGCAGCAACAGAACATGTGGGAGGGAAACAGGAAACACAGTTTACAATGTCTACACATTACCAGTGATGCACACATGCACACATGCACACGTGCACAGGTGCACACATGCACACATGCACACATGCACACACAGGTGCACACATGCACACATGCACACATGCACACATGCACACATGCACACAGGTGCACACATGCACACATGCACACATGCACACAGGTGCACACATGCACACATGCACACATGCACACATGCGCACAGGTGCACACATGCACACAGGTGCACACATGCACACATGCACACAGGTGCACACATGCACACATGCACACATGCACACATGCACACATGCAAACATGTGCACACATGCACACATGCGCACATGCACACATGTGCACACATGCACACATGCACACATGCACAGGTGCACACATGCACACATGCACACAGGTGCACACATGCACACATGCACACAGGTGCACCCATGCACATATGCACACATGCACACATGCACACATACGCAGGTGCACACATGCACACATGCACACAGTTTCACACAATTGTACAGTACTCAGTATGCGTGATATCAACACACAGACACAGACACACCTACATGCATACAAAGAGCACTACTAAGTGAGCCAAGTAGTACTATTACTATCAACACTATTACAGGAATTGTTAATGCACACTCACCAGCATGGATAGGCTGCATTGCTGTTATACCAGAGGGTCCTGCAGACGTGAAGAAACTAATGTCAGTGGGCACAACTGTGCCATTGTTACTGAGTATGATACAGGTCAGTAGTACAACAGTCACCTTTCACAGGTCAGCTGCTAATATTGAGGATATCACACTTGCACATTAAATACTATGATGACAGCTACAAACCAAGGACACACCTCACACATGCATTAACTACCAGTGTACACAACAGTCAACTATACATATGGCATATTACCTGCACGTTCACTGTCTTGCTGCTGCATGGCTCCAGCCTCCATCATAATGCATGTCTGCTGCTGTTGTTGTTGCTGGCGGACTGGAACCACTACACTCATGAGTAGTCCCTCCAGTCTGGTGAGTGGGGGATGTGTAGCCACCCCACCACCTGTGGTGACCTGTTGCCTATGGATAGCCGATGCACGCTGATGGACATGTCTGATTAAATCACTGCAGTGATGTCGTACCTGCTCATATGTCCTATTATGCGTGCCTATGTCATTTACCCGACGGACAAGGTCTTGCCATAGTGCAGCCCTCTCCTGCTGATTCTGGCTGGTGCGGGAAAAGAGTATTGCATAATCCCGCACCAGGCTCTGGTGTATCTCCTCATCCTCAGCTGTGGAGTAGGTGGGATTCCGCGGGTGGGCTATGTACCTGAGAAAAAAAATAACCTGGTATCAGCAATATATGTCAGCAGAATTTGGCACACATACTACACATGCTACTCGACTGTTATGATACAACATATCTCACATATGTAGCATCTGTCTGTCTATTGGTGGATACACATGTAGATGGCCAGGTATCAGTGCTCAGCCAGCAACTGTGCAACAGTACCTGGCACACTCCATACGACATACTACCAAACCCCAGCAGTCAGAACACTGATTCAGGTCAAGAGCACCTCCTCACTCTGGGGGTTTGTATCTAGGTACTGTATGGCTTACATCATCAACTACTGTGAGCTGACCACACACTGATTGCCCTGGATATACATATCCCACCTCCACCACCAGCACAAATGACTATAGTGCATAACATTACAGATACAAACTTTACACTTTGTAACAGTGACATGGTATCCTTTCAGCCCACTGGGCCAGTGGCAGATACAACCCACAATGCTGACCCCTACACAATTGCTTTCTACAGACATCTCCGAGAATGCATGGATCATGCAATCCCATATATGACCAAGACACTCTCCACAAAGGGACAGCATCCTGTCTGGTGGACCCCAGCCATAGACAGATTGTATTACAGAAGATGGAAGCTACTGCAAGACAGAGCATAATTCCATAAAGGGAGGGCATGTCTGAGAAGCACTAGTAAGGATCTATTTTCCATCATACAAACTCCATGGGCAACTTTGAGAGGGAAATCAAGAGGGACACTACAGATAACCAGAAGGCCTTCTTCAGTTAGCAACCTGGTCAGGATCCATCCTCTATGCCCATAGTTAGTACACAACAACAAATATTTCACTGACACCACAGATATCGACAACATTGTGGCAGACAGGTTCAGTGCAGGTGTCACCCCGCCCTCTCCCCCAAAATAAGACATAGTTATCCCAGCTGACTGTAACCTCCCTGTCATCACAGATGTCCAGGTGAGAGCCACCCTCAGGACAGCAGAATACACAACATGAATGGGACCTGATGGTATCCCCAGTTGCATGCTACATAAACTCTGACAGGAGCTAAACACACATATAGAAGTGCTATGTAACACTAGCCTGACTACAGGATATGTACCTGTACACTGGCGCACAGCAGCAGTGGTTCCACTCCACGAAGGAGGCACCTCAACATATCAATACAATACAACACAATACATTACATTACAGTACAATACTATACAATATGCTATTGCCCCTGGGACTACAGCAGCATACTGTTCTGCTACCCTGACCATTGTGACACATGTGGTGTGATGGTACCTGCTGTCACACAGTTACACAGGGTGACTCATATGGCATATTACCTATCTGACTAACATTCAGCAGGGGTATGTGTGACATGTACTCATGGGGAGTCTTGCTTCTTAACACTGTGTGGTTTATTGCAGGGTATGTCTTATCTGTGGGTAGGAACTCTTACCTCCACATGTGCACTGTATTGCAGTGGCACGGACGACACACAGCAGACATGTAGGTTGTGGATGGTGTGAGGTGTTACTATGGTTGTTGGACATCTGTCATGGGTGTGACTTACATATGTAAATCCAGGAGTGGTAACCTCTATATGGGTAGCATATGTGTACTCTGTGGTGTTGTCAGTCACTGTGCATTGGTAATGTGTTTGAGTGCATTGTGACAGTGTTATACATGTCACTGCGTCCTTCTCCATATCTGCAGCTGTCATGTGAGGTCCATACCATGGCATCCATTATGTGGTGTGGAGGGGTACACCGACCTACATGTCCATAGCTGACACACCATGTCCACTGACAGATACCATGTGCAGGTATTCCAGGGATAGTGTGCCACTGTGAATATCATTGGGGCCACTATTGTACACATTTATGACCCTGTTCACCCCTGACACATGCAGTGGTGGGCAGCCAGTCACATATCTGGTGGTTACTGGTGTAGGTGATCTGGAATGTGGTATGGTACTCCGGTTTTGACACTGGTGTTCACTCCATGCCTTTGTCACCAGGCACCTGTTGCAATACATCTGTACACATGTGCCTCACTCGGAATTTATATACATCCCTCGCTCTCTCTCTCTCTCTCTCTATATATATATATATATATATATATATATATATATATATATCTATGTCCGTATACATATACACATATATATATTGATGTACATATATTGCTATAGATGTGGAGGGGGGGCACAGAGGGGGGTGTGAGTGACAGAGGGGGTGGGACAGGCTGTGTTAAAGGTTGTCATATACAGTCATACCTGTAGATAGTCAGATCAGTCTGTCTATGTATATGTATCTACATATATCTATATCTGTATGTGTGCATTACATATTTATGTTTGTACAATATTCTATCTACATCTGTCTATGTATTCCTACATCTCTCTCTCTATGTATGTATACATATATGCATATATATATATATATATATATATATATATATATATATATATATATATATATATATATATATACACACATACATATGTTGACATACATACGTATCCATATGACAGACAGGTATATCAACATATTTGTCTACAATACTGTATACACACACTAACATACTGCTAAACATACATAACTGTGAAACCTACTTTGTACATGGCACTACAACCTACAATCAACCAACATTGATATGTGCACATAGATGCTTTCACATACAGATGTATGTACAGCCTTCACTGAAAGTTGCTGTATGTCCCCTGCCCTTTACACATTTTCATATACATATGGATACAGACCAATGACACATATGGAGGGTTCACAGTATGTAGACCTTTATAGTATTACTTTACATTACCTGTGTTTGTCACAGCTGCTTGTGTTGCTGACTGGTTATCTGTCCTGCTGCTCCACTTCCCAGTTGTCAGCTTTCAGGTAGCTGTTGTTGAACAATTTGTTTGTGTCTGCTTAATTGCAATTTTCTCTGTCTCTGTCTCTCCCTCTCTCTCTCTCTCTGTCTGTCTGTCTGTCTCTCACATCCTTCTCAGGGTGCAATGAAAGTATTGCATGTGTGGACTGGGAGTACAGCATACTTTTGTAGGTATCTGCATATGCCCATGTGATGGCCTCTGCACCAATTGTTAGCCAGCATTTGCTAATTGCATGCAGCCAGTTGTGTACTGATTGCAGTTCTCACTGTGATTTCAGAACAGTGCTATAAAAAGGTATGTGAGATAGGCATAGCCCTTTCAGATTTTAAGGGCAGGGACCATGCTGTTCTGCTGTGGATGATGTTCTGTGAGTGTAAAGGTTGGTATCTCTCTCATATTTCCAGGTGTGTTGTAGATTAACATTCCTCCATTCATTTCTCCAGTTTCCTGTACTAACTGTGTATGTACACTGACACCTACAACTACTACTACTGTTATTGTGTGTGTGTGTGCTTTCCTTTCACTTTTGCTTGCACTTTGTTGCTAAGGCTTCAATAGTTGTCCTTTACAGTCACTACTTGTATGCCTGCTAGGTGTCTTGACTGTAGTGTGCTGCTGTAGCTTTCCTATTTTCCATGTACATTCACACCTTGGAATGCTTGCTATATCTGCTAGGGTGTTACAGCATGCAGTGTGGTCTGGCCATGGTGTGGGCCTTGACATCTATTAGGGTATTCGAGTATGCTGCTGAGCAGGCCCCAGAGACTTTCAGGTTCATCTGTTATGTGCCTCATGGAATGGTACATATCAGTGGGGTACACCCATTAAAATGTCTGGTATGCTGCAGTTGTGACCGTGGGTTAGCATGAGCATATGTATTACTACACTTTTTCTGCCATGCAAGTGATGAATACTTTCAGGACTCCATAGTTACCATTGCATGTATTACACCTTTCTGCCTACTGTTTGTACATTTCACATGGGGTCTGTGGGGCATCCCTGTAAGTCATTCACTGTTGCTATGTCTAGGCTCTTAACTATTCAAATATGGTGATGTCAGACCCGTCATGTGTACAGATATTTGCAGGTTGTCCACATTTCTGCCTCATATTTTGGTCAATATCTCATGCACACCTTTTTCTGGCAAGTCACTCTGGGCTGAAGTCAGAATATGGTGACAAACATTCAAGTTTCAGACTGCATACCCTTCCAAACATCCCACAAAGTGCAGCGCATGTTACTCTCTGAACTGTCTGCGTTTTTTGTAACATTATTTGTAATGTGTCCCTGGTTTTGGGCCTTTGCTCCACATATTTTATTACTTGGTCCAGATGTGTTCCTGTAAGAGGTTGTGGGGTATAGGCAGTGCTTATCCTGCTGTGAGTATGTGTGTGGCTTGCAAGATGCTATAGTGACATTTTTACCTACTAGCTTCCAACTAGCATGGCTGTTTCTGTTCACACACTACTATTATGGAAATCCACTAGTTTTGATAGTAATTCTAAATGACATGCTTTGTGTACTACACATCTATATTCCCTTTACATTAATTCCTACTATTACATGATATATTTATTTTAGCACAATATTCTTGTATAAGAGTCATGGCTTAGTTATAAGTCATGCAGACTACTGTTTCCAAGGTCCTGGGTTCGGGACTCACAGTGGGATTTTATTTTGCTTTTGAACTGAGTACAGGACCTGTCAGTCAAAGTGACTAAGGCACTTTTAAGCAGTTGTAACCGGGTTAGCGCTGGTTTGCGCGGAGCTCACGTATGCGCACTGGCGTTTAGCTCTGCGCACACATGCGCACACCTGCTTACAACCGCTTAACGGTGCTTATTCTGGTGCACACCCACGCTATTTTCTTTGAAAGAAAAGAAAATGGGGAGACAGGAAAGTGGTGAAAAAGGGGTCACAAAGAGGGTAAGACAGTAGGGAAACAAGCTTGGGATGTGCAGGAGGGATGTAGGTAAGGCCCATAGCTGCCCATTTCTTTTTGGTGTGACATTTGAAACCTTCCACCCCTGAGAGAGGTGTCAGGACAACAATAATACGTGTTGTACAGCCAATTGTAATTGATAGGTTCCATGTCCAGTAGACATGTGTGCGGAATGGGCAGCTATGTATGGGGTGTAATTTTTTTGTGGGTACAGAGTGCCCTTTTTTTTTTTTTTTTCAGGTGAGAGTGGTATGTCAGGTGAAGGAAGTCGGTACAGCTGGGGAGGTAGGTTGGGTAGGTAAACAGACAAGACAACAAGACGCATACAGGGGCGGTGTATGACATGTGTGGGGGAGTTACACAATTGACGGGGACGGAGGTTTGGATATCCAGAGCCCATGAGCCCACAGATGGCAACAGTGGAACTGATATCCCCACCCATAGGCAGTTGCCACTGTTCCTTCACTGCCCAGGACGGGGCTGCAACAGGCATGCCCGTTAGTTGCGCCACCCGTGCCTTGAGCTGGCATAGGGGCTCGAGAACAGAGTCCCGAATCTCCCTACGCACCACAGTCCGAACGTTACAGAGGGTGAGTGGTGGTCCTCCTCCGGCCACACTTGCAGAGGGGGGGTGAGCCCCATCCCCTGCAGCGCTTCCACCCGCAGGTGGCACAGGGCCACCGGAGGAGGGTCCGGACTCGGCACTAGTGACAGGTGCACTCGCCAGCTGAGGTGGGAGAGGTGGGTCCGCTGGAACCCGCCTTCCCTGTCGTACTATGTTTCGCATTATGTCATGACAGTTTGGGTTAGTGACATATAATACCATTCACAATTAGTTGTAACAGCATGCATTAGTATTCCCATTAACCAAGCACCCAGATATTCACACCATTGAACAGCGTGCATAACACATGCATGATTTGAACAGAAATACACAGTCCAACAACATGCAAGGTTAATTGATGGCAACAGGCCATCAGGTGTGGATGTATGAACAGGGCAGATGCATCAACAGACATGCAAATATATATGACCCAACAGGACAAACGTCCAGGGGTGTTAATTGTGATTGCACATACCATTTTCACATGGAATGGGTTATATGTGGTTATAGGGTGGGGTGAAGAAAGTAATATTAACACCTTTGAATAACAATACATATGCTGTACATTTCTAATAGCTACAGTTATATACACACTACTGTTCTAACTACAGTTTCCTATATGATAACTATTTCAACTTGGTGATAGGACTGTTACTGCAACATCAATATACATTTTATGGTTCTTTATACACATTCATATCTAGCTTTGTTCAGCTACATCATCCTGCTACATTTGCTTTATATAGCTGTAGACAAGTGTGGATGTTTGGTATATCAGACAATCATCCTATCTGCATATTGCAGACTGAGAGCAACATATCCAGACTTTGGGATACACATTCCAGATGCAGCAACACTTTGAACAGACTTTGCTGTTTGGTTTTGAATCTCACATGCATTTCATTCTGTCTTGACTGCAGTATACTTTATTCAGGGGTTATTACTACTGTATTGCTGGATTCATGACACTTTCTCACACTCTCTCACTTGCTTTCATTTTACTATTCAGGATGGTACTTCTAGGCTTTATTGACATGTTTTACCAGTAGTTATTACAATCCTTTCCAGCAGTCTCACTTCTGTCATGTTTAAGTATTTCCACAGGGATATATTTCACACATGTGATTTCATCATCTTCTGCAGCTATACTTTTCAGCCTGCTGCAGGTTGTGTACTATTTTCTTACAGGCAGGGCATTTTTATTTCAGAATATATGTTGGACAGTTTCATGTTTAGGTTAAACTTACAGGCTGACACACACTTTTGTAATCAAGCAATACTTGCATACAGTTTCACGCTGTTACTTGCAGATTCTATTCCTTATTGACTACACTGCACTCTTTTGCTGACTGTCATACTTTTATATTTCTTTACAGTTACTGGTAGTGGAATACTGACCTGCCTGGTGGCGCAACCGCACCAGCCTATCGCCATAGGCTCTGCGGTTCGCAGAACGGACAACTGCAGCTGTAATATAAATGAAGCAATATTGGAATACACATCTCCATAATATCAGCTGGTTTAATTTCTTACATATATAATTAAATGTTACTTACTCAGTAGTAAGGCGTTGGGTGTTTGCCGGGCCTCCTGGATCCAAAGGTTCAGTTGGTCCTGCTTGCGTCTCTTCAGGTCCGCATGGTGGTGACGGACCTGTTCACCAATCCTTGGAATCCCTGTGGCACTCGTGAGATCATGAGCCAACCGGTCCCATGCCTCAGCCCTGTATGCTCCCCAGAGGACCTGGCCCTGCATGAGTTGGGCCTCATGATGATGGACTAGGAGCCAGACCATGTACCTGGACTCCTCAACACCCCACCTCTGCGCTCGAATGTGACTACCCTCTCCTACTCCTGTCATTCTGCCTGCAGGTCAGTTCTACAATCATTTATGCTGTATATTCCCGCCTATGGGGCTTATATAGTCCGTTTTTCCCCACACATATCTGTGATTGGCCATTTTGGAATTGTATCAACTTCAGTAAACCTGCATTGTCATGCTCTAGTTTGTATTCATTCCTATATATTAGCTATTATTGCATTTACAAGTACTGCTGTCATGGCTTAGTGGTTCTGTACCTTGACTATGGTGTATAGTATCTTGGGTTCGAACCTGGCCACTGCTTTTTATTTTTCATGACTGTCTAGACATGCTGAGGGGTGTGTCTGTGTAAAGGCAGTTTTAATACGGCTTGCTCAACGTTGCCCATCGGTTATCTTGTTTGCGCGGTGCGCAGCTCCGTGCAAATGGGGTACGCTGGTTTAAGCCTCATTTGGCTATCGGCACGCATATTATGCTCAGCTCAGTTAGGGGCACATAGATTTAGCATGTTAGACCACTGCTCAGCTACGGGCACTCATTTTGCATCAGTTAAACCACTGCTCATCTACGGGCAGATGCACTCACTCTGTTAAACTGTAGCTCAGCTATGAGCACATCTGGCATTTTTTCTTCTTTTGTTACCTCACATGTCTTCAATATAAATGGGCTATTTCATTACATTTTACATATATTGGGGTTTTATGTGTACATATTTGTCAGGGACTTGTTTCCTGCTTATTTTGAAAAAAAAAAATTGGTGTTGTGGGGGCTCGAACCATGAATGCCTGCTCTTCAGCCAACATCTCTGCTGCTACGCTATTGCTTCCTGGCTTATTTTGCATATTTAATTCTTATATGCTTTCCCACTGACTGCTAACTGTAGCTGCGCTATGGGCACGCCCGCGCAAACGAGCGCACTCACGGTTAAACATCTTTACAATTTAAAAAAAATATATAACATGTTCATTTTATATATTTTATGTTCATAGTCTGTGGGGGCATGTGTTGTATTGTGTTTATTCACATTTCCGTGGACTCTGTTGTGGGTGTTTACTTTGGGCACTTTTACACTTCTGGGGGCGTGTCCGCTTGCAGGGCTCAGCCTATGGACACGCCCCCTACTGTCTTACACGGACCGTGTTAGACTTAGGTGTGATTCAGCATGCTCTCATGAATATGTAGAGCATGCTGACATCACTCCGTTTAACTGCAGCCTCCGTGTAAGAGTTATAACTCTTACACGGAGGCTTCGTGAATCCTGGGGTATATCTGGTATCTTTATAATCTTTTATCAACTTGTTAAAAAACTTATGAATGCATGTAACTTTTGCTATGTTGAGCTTTATGTGATGTGATATTAAATTTCATGTATCATTGTATAATTTTTGTCAAATTTTATTGTATTTATTGTATGTATTTTTATTGTATGTACTTTTTACTATGTGGAGCTTTTCTCCTCAGGCCTCCGCTGAAAATGGCAATGCCAAGTCGGACTCTCCCTTTAAACAAATGTAAAATAAATCTTTATTTTTCAAGAGACTCCTAATAAGAGTTTTCATGACTTCTGTAAAACCGCTCCAAATCTGCTTGAAAGTCAGGTTTATGTCTAGAAGCTTGTTTTCTGCTAGCAGTCATACATATTCCTTTAGCTCTCAGAAGGACATACTAACCAATGTATGCTTAAACCTTGGCATATGTCCCTTTTTTAAACTTAAAATTAGTCTCTGGAGCCAGATTCAGTGCAGATAATAACTGCAAACATGTAAGATGCCAAATACTGACAGTTCCTACTCCGACAGAAAATTAGATGCCACTGGTTTCATTTATCATCAGCTACTTTAGATAATTCTCACAGGCTGCTTCACAGGCAGTGACAATTTTGTTTCTTAAAAATGCTGAATTCACGGTAAACAACTTAGCTGCAGTACTTATTAGCATAAGCCTAATGTGATCCTACAAATCAAATTTTCTTCGTTTCATTTGAGGTGTTAAGTACAGCAAGGCTCTGATTTACTGCCAGATGGTCTGGCACTAAAGAAAATCTAATCCCATGAAACTGCCCCTGCAAAGTCAAATTATATGCAGAAGAGGCTTCATGTTTGAAAACTGATTCATCTGTGTACTTTCATTTGTTTCACAATTCAGAATGTTGCAGGAATCTCTCATCACTTAAAGAATAGTATGAGCAATCAATCTTTTGATAAGTGTGCTTTATACTATTATCAGTTTTCCTGTATCAGGAAAACCTGCTTATACAAATCTCTGGCTTACTAATTTTTATGGATGGAATCTAAGGCCAGTATTTTATTACTAATAATAACATTCTGATGTATTCATGGCTGAAAATATCTTTCTTCCATGATTCTGTCTTAAATACTAGAGACTCTTAAGTGGTCAACTAACATGGCAGTAGAGGTTACCATGAGTAACAGAGCAAAACTAATGAGAGAAACAAAGAGAAGGGAGGACATTTGTATACAGAAAATGCACATCAGTAAACAAGTCGTAAAGCAGAGTCAAGATCATATTGACGTTGATGGTGTAAGAAATAACATTTCATATACTATGCTTAAGAATGCGGAGCATGTTATTGTTATATTGTGATGTACCTGGTTATTTCTATTACATTCTTCCTTTGTAATTTTTAACTATACGCACTAGCAGTCACCCATGTACTCTGATTCTTTGAAACAAATTTATTTCTAACCCTACAAGAAGTAGGACAAATGTTTCTTATTTATATAATGGTACCTATAATAAACAATGAAAATCTGATTTACATATTTTATCTCAGATGTTGCAGTTGGGCAATTTATACTTAATCAACAAATGGCACAGTTGATGATTTAATGTTTTTTGTAATAAACACATATGAATATACATCATTAGAAAGGCAAAGATATGGCTTAGCCTGTTCTTAAATTTTGATTTTTATTGCTAAGAGATTCATATATTTTGCAGATGCTTACATTTATCATGGAATTCAAAGCAGACAAAATGACAGGATGGCATTTTTACATTACAATACTTGTTTCTACTGCTTTTTTATTGCAAGACTCTGTGCAATTTTATATTCATAGGCTTTATATCATAACTTGTGAGTAGTATTTATGGTATCATTTGCAAATTTGCATTTTGCATATTGGTTGCTAGTATAATGTAATGGCTCAGCATTGACCTACAAACAAGATACATAGTATTTTGCTGATTTTCTGCAAACCAGCTGCATGATGTTGTGCTGATTGGATAAGTTAACCTTGCTAAAGTTTCTGAATACCACTGAAAGCTAATACGTTTTATATTTTTATGAACGACTAAATAAATATGAATGTGTAATCAATTTGTTTTCTGTTTATACCAAATATGACAATTGTTTGCAATTATAGTTTGTTGTACTTTTTTCAGATTTTTTTAAATCAAACATTTGCAGGTAACATCACTGCAAAATAAACATATCCTGCAGTTCTAGATGATTATACATGTCACAGATTTTTTTTCTTTTTTGTTTTTATTTGTGGAGGAACTGTATATCATGATTTTATGATTTTCTCTTTATATATATATATATATATATATATATATATATATATATATATATATATATATATATATATATATGTATGTGTGTGTGTGTGTGTGTGTGTTTGTTTGTGTCTATCAGGGTATTTTTATAATCTCCAAGGCAGTTCTACATATTTTACTGAATAAGTAAGTAATGCATGTTGATGAAAATGGCTGCATGCAATATATATATATATATATATATATATATATATATATATATATATATATATATATATATATATATATTAATGTGTGTGTGTGTGTGTGTGTGTGTGTGTGTGTGTGTGTGTGTGTGTGTGTGTGTGTGTGTGTGTGTGTGTGTGTGTTGCTGCACTAATTTTGTTCAAATTCTGTTTGGTCAACATTGGTTTAGTTTATAGTTGACCACTTTTGTCAGCTAAGCAGATGACTGAGAGGTGTGCAAGACTGCATACTTCTCAGACTTTATTTTTTTTTGACAAGAAACATCTTTATTAAATTATCATGTGTCACACAGACAATCTTACATTTATATAAATGAAAATAAATCATAGCGGCACATTATACCCTACAAACTGTGCCACTACAAATGTAGCTGCAAACATTATACATCACTTTTAATATATCCAATCATTGTCAGTCAAGCATTGCACAGCTCATTCAGATCCGGTCTTCTTTTAAACATCGTTCCTCCTCTGCATGTAGTGGTCCCACATTTACCATTTTTTCCTGTGTAATTTACTCCTACCCTTTTCTATAGATACCAGTTCCAGCTGTTTTAGCTCTGTTACTATCTTTGTTACTTCTAGTAAAGTTGGTTTAGACTTTGATTTCCATTTTCTATTTATTGCTTTTTGGCAACCACCATAATTAGACTCAGCAAGACCTTACTATGTCTATATTAAACTCCCTATATTAAACCCTACTGACACTGGATATTTATAGCTAGGCTTAAGGGTGATGCACATAATAAAAATGTATGCACAGGTATATCATGGGCATATTGTCTAGTAAATACATAAATAATGCATGTGATATTAGTGCTGACTTTAAAACAACATAGCTGATTTGATATCATAATATTACAATACATTTAAGGTCCAAGCATTTACCCTCTCTGGGGCTACTGTTCACTGACTATGCTGGACCTCACTAGCATTAGAATATTAGGAAAAAATATTGCACCTAGGTAAAGATTATTAAAATAAATGTAGAAATGAAATATTTAAAAATGATAATAATATATATGTTACTGTATCTAGCATCTAAGAATTTCTGCATGGTGTGGTACTGTAAACATGAAAAAGTGGAGATTACTAACGGAGCAGAATTTACTTCATAATCTCCTAGCTTTCAGAATGGGCTTAATGGACACCCTATCATTTAATCCTGGGTCTCGATCAGTAACATATTTATTATTATCATTTTTAAATATTTCATTTCTACATTTATTTTAATAATCTTTACCTAGGTGCAATATTTTTTCCTAATATTCTAATGCTAGTGAGGTCCAGCATAGTCAGCGAACAGTAGCCCCAGAGAGGGTAAATGCTTGGACCTTAAATGTATTGTAATATTATGATATCAAATCAGCTATGTTGTTTTAAAATCAACACTAATATCACATGCATTATTTATGTATTTACTAGACAATATGCCCATGATATACCTGTGCATACATTTTTATTATGTGCATCACCCTTAAGCCTAGCTATAAATATCCAGTGTCAGTAGGGTTTAATATAGGGAGTGGACAGTAATCACTAAAAAGGTAAAATATTGGACCATAGATGGATTGTAATATGACTGTGTAAATATGTTGTATTGTTCTCATAACCAGCACATAGACACAGTATGAATTATTGATGAATTTATTGGTAAATATGCATAAGACTATATGCAAATGAGTTATGAAGCAACCCAGGAGAAACAGGTTATCTATGCAAACATGTCCTGAAGATATTTAATACACATTATAAGGGTTCCAACATTTTTACCTGAAATAGAAGCGTTCTTGTATATGTGAATTTGAGTAGTGCGTAATGTGCACTACTACGTAAGAACGCATTGTCCACGGATTGTAAAGTTTGGGCATAAAATTCGCAGATGACCAAGAAAGCACTGTAAATATATATTATGTTTTATATAACTTTTAATAAGCTGATTGCTCAAAGTTAGATATATAGTTTAAGGTTTATATGAAAGCACTGAAAATACTTACTAGTCTTGTACATAGATATATGTGTTTTTTAATATGCCTATTCGCCTCAGGCGCTTTGTTTATATATGCGCAAATGCAAGTAACACTGGATTATGGCAGAGGTTTGGATAACCTATTGCATATGCAACTGCTAGACACGATATAAAGTTTATTTATGATGATAAGAAAGGGGAGCGCATGCATTTATCAAGATTTTAAATATAAAGTTTTATTTAAACAAATGCTTTGAATAATTGTTGGTTTGTGTAAGGCTGAATACAGGCTAATGAATAGTCATATCCGTCCGTGCATTTAGTAAAAAAACACGTAACATGAAATATCATTTATTAGAATTGCCTCATAGCAGGGTATGTAAGATTATTTAAAAACAAAAAGCCATGCTTTTAGAGTTTTTTATTAGTAGTAATACACCTTTATACCTTGTTTCGAAGTGGTTGATAAAATGATTACTTTAAGCGATGATGTACACATCACAAACAGTATTTATAGATGCATTTAATCGTTTTTATTAAGATGCCAGATATATACTTGGTATGTTTGTGAGAGGTTCACCCAATGTTTTAAATTAATGTATAATGTAAGAGAAGTATAATAGGTTTGATATTATTATTACTTTAAGAACAGGTTATTCAATTAAATGAAATCCTTAAGAGGATGTGACATCATAATTATTGTTCGTTTGTGTTATAAAATGCATGTAAATTTTAAGTTAAATGTATTGGCCTGAGGAAGACTAAGGTTGAAAGCGCTAGCCGTGTTGGTAATAAAACTGTGTTTTTTATTCCACCAGACGCTTGTTTTTCATATTTTTTTTGAAATATAAAGTTGTATTGAATACAAGCTATAGTCCAGTGGAGGAGAAACTGTGACTGTTGGTAAAATTGTGAACTGCCTAAATCTAAGAGCTGTTTGAAAACTGGCAGCTCTCTTTAAAATTTAAATTTATGACAAGCGGGAAGTCCTGTTGATCGGGACTTTTGTTTGCAGACTGTATCTGCCTCAACTGTGTCTGTCTTCTTGGATTATTATATTTATATTGTCATTTTTTATATCAGCATACTGGATCTGTTGAAATGCTTAGCTGTTTTTAGCATAGTAGTATGTATATATGGAGTTATTATGACTATGTCTCTTTAAGAGCTCCATTTCCTTTTGAATTTTTGGTGCCAAAAAGGTTTTTTAAATGTGAACTGGAAGTACTCCATTTTGGTTCTGAGGAAGTCTGATTTTTAACAGATGAAAGCGCTAAACCTTATTTTCAATAAAAGATTTGTTTTTATCATTACGAGTGGATTAAGCCTGAATTTTGGTGGAACACTAGTGTTGGCTATACGGGTGTTATACTCTGTTCGAGCTGTGCAGAAGTTACTATATTTTACCAGCTAGCCTTTTTCCTTCTACAAGACTAAAGGGACTAAAACATTTCAACTGCTTGTATCTTACTATCAATATCCATAGAACAGAGCTTCCATTTTCTCAATTTTTGTATTATCTTTTGTTTGGTCTCTTCCCATATATCCTTAGCTGCCACATTAGAATCATTTTTAATCCATACTCCCAAATACTTCATTTAATCATGTCCCCATAAGTATGGATATTGCTGAACCAATTCATATTTAGCTACATAACTTACCTTTTGCTAATGTTTTGGCTTCATTCATTTTGTATCCCAAAAAGGTTTGAAATTGTCTCGATATGTTCCACAGCACTGTAATGCCTCTTTCTGATTTTGTCAGGTATAAAATAATGTCATCTGTAAATAAGTCAGCTTCTCTTGACTACCATAACCAACTATACCCTTGAATTTCTCAGTCTCTTATTTTTTTCCCCAAATATAATCTAAACAACAAAGGGAAGAGAGGACATTCTTGCCTAGTTCCTCTGCTCAAGCAGGGATTATAAGAGAGGACCCCACCCACTTTAATTTTTGCCTCAGATCCCTTGTATATATCCTCCTAATCAATCTTTTATTTTTTTTTTCAGGAAATGCAAATGCTTCCATTGCTCTGCTCATAAAGTCCCAGCTCATTCTGTTAAATGCTTTCCCTGCATCAAGACCTACCAACAATAGTGGTATTTTCTTACATTCTGCTTTCTTGTAGGTCATCACTGTTCTGTTAATGTTGTCAAATGTTTACCTCCCCTCCACAAAACCACATTGATCCATATCTATCAATTTTGGCATCAATTTTGCCAGTCTTTTTGCCATTATAAATGTAAAACTTTATAATCATTAATTAGTATTGAAATGGGCCTGTATGAAGCTGGATCTGATGGATCTTTACCCTCTTTAAGTATTACGGCTACAAATGCTTTCTTCCAGGTTGTTGGTACTGCTCTTCCTCTTAAAATACTGTTAAACAAAGCCTTCCAGATCTTTATCCTTTTTTTCCTCGTTAACTTCCAAACCTCTACAGGACTACCATCTATTCCTGGGGACTTTCCTGTAGATTGGTTATACATCACCATTTTTATCTCATCTCCTACTATCCTAACTGTTAGTAACTGAGCCTCTTCTGCCTCTAGCCTGTGCATATTTAATTCTTCCATAAACATTTCCATTTGTACCTTTTCTTGATGTCTATATTTCTTTGCTTTATACAGACTTTAATAAAATTTTGAAGTATGTCCAATACTTCTATAGGACCCCTTGTTACATTCCTTGTTATAGGCACCCTAAACTTGGAGACAACTGTTTCTATTTTCTGTTTGCCTGAGTTGTTGTGCTGAAAGTTTTTGTGCTTTAGGGTTTTTATCAAAAAACAGTTGCTTAACAGCAATCTTTTTAAACTCATGCATATTATTGAGGTAATCCCTTATTTTCTGTTTAGCATGCTGCAGTTGCTCCTCTTCTTGTTCTGTGAGAGTCCCCCTATTTTGCAATACTTTAACATTTGTCAGCCCCTCTAAACAATTTTTGTTACTTATGAACCATATAGCCCTTTCTTTTATTTCCACCCTATTTTTAAATTCCACTTTAATTTTATCGTATTCCCTAGCTATAGTTTTAGAAGAAATGTCTATCTTTTCTAATAGCTCCTGAATAATTTCCACTGCCCATTCCTTAAATTCCTCTCTTTTCAACAGATAGGTGGGAAAGCATCAGTGTCTCACTTTTATTTTATTACCCTGTACATGTGATCTAGAATATATATTGTGTGCATATCAAGATCTTCAATTAAATGCATATGTTCCAGTAAAATGTAAATTCTGTCTAGCCTAGTCCGGTTTTTGTATCTTGGAGTGTAATATGTAAATTCACTATGAACTCCTAGTACTGAATTCACACCTTCCATGCCAAATGTTTTCATAAATTTCTTTAACAATCTACCCTCCTTTGTTATATTTTCCCTTCTGGGCTCCCCCCAGACACATCCTCTCTTTTGCAAATCAAATTCCAGTCCCCACCTATAAGTAATATTCCTTGCTAAAAGCTGATTGTTTCTCCCAGAATTTTCTTAAGCTCCATTATAGCAGTTTTTGGTGGAATATAAACACATGCCAGTGTAATCCTTCTCCCTTGCCAGTAGCCCCTTAATACTGTAAATCTTCCATTACTGTCTTTTACATTTTCTTCTATTACTATTGGAGCTCTTCTTGCAGTTAATATAAGTACTCGTCTCTTCCTTTGTCCAAGCTATTCTGTTGAATAACCATCCTGAAAACCTTTCTTTATCAAATTCACATGCTGAGTTCTTTCCATGTGTGTCTCCTGGAGCACAACTACTTGCACTCTACATTTTTTAATATAATTCACTACTGTTTTTTTTTTGCATTTATCTGTAAGACGAACAGTGTTTAAATACATCATAGAAAGAATCATTTTCTTGAGGGATTATTCTTCCCACCATTTATGTATAGCAGCTTTTTTGTTAAATGCATGGTCCTAGCTTTTGTATTCAGTGCATGCACCATTCGGCAGGTTAATGTTTTATACAATTGTTTCATGTAATCTACATTTCACATTTCCACAGGACTGAATTATTACATGTCTGTTGCTTTGACATCGGTGGTCAGGAAGACTTTTGTGAGGCTGGTGTTAGCTCACTTGAAGGATATTACAGCTTCCTCACTGGACTCCCTTCAGTTTGCTTATCAAGAGAACTGGTCAGTGGATGATGCAGTTAATACAGGTCTGAACTATATTTTGCAACATCTTGACAACCCAGGGACATATGCAAGAATTCTGTTTGTGGACTTCACTCTGCATTTAGTACAATAATTCTGGAACTTCTTCACATGTAACTCTCCCAGCCTTCTGTTCCTGTTTCCACCTGTCAGCAAATTACCAATTGTCTAACCAATAGGAAACAGCAGGCGAAACTGTGGAAATTTACATCTAGCTATTGCACGATCAATACAGGTGCCGCCCCAGGGATGTGTGCTCTCCCCACTGCTGTTCTCCCTCTACATTAATGACTGCACCTCTAAGGACCCCTCTGTCAAACATATTAAATATGCTGATGATACAACTATCATTGGGCTCATCAGGAATGGTGATAAGTCTGCATACAGACGGGAGGTTGAGCAGCTGGCCGTTTGGTATAGTCAGAATAATCTGGAACTGAACACTCTTAAAACTGTGGAGATGACAGTGGACTTTAGGAGTGGTGCTACAATATTATCCCCTATCTTTATATTTAATACTGCTGTGCCAGTTGAGGAATCCTTCAAGATTTTGGGATCTATAATCTCCCAGGACTTGAATTGGGAGACCAATGTAGGGTCCATCATAAAAAAGTCCAACAAACAAAACCTCCACTCGAACAGCAGGTGCAAAGGCTCAAAAAGTGAATCAGCAAAACAAAACAACAGCCAACACCGAAATAGGGGAAAGAAGGATTTTTAATGATTTCCACACTACAGACCGGTTTCAGCCAAAAGCCTTTATCAATGTACAAAAGACAAATGAAATCATTGGTCAATTTATAGATCATGCTAGTGCTACCATAACCAATCAAAAATGCACCTAAAAATACAAAATAAAAATAAAAAATAAAAAATACAATAATAAAATAAATATTGTTAATAATATTATAAATGATCATTTAGGCCAGGAGGAAATAATCCCCCTAGTCAAACTATCCAAGCCTTCTCTTTCTTGTTAAGTATATCATGTCAGCCAGCTTTGGAAAAATTGGAACCATGCAGTTTGTCAATAATAATAAACTGAAACTTAGCAGTGACATGACTGTTGGTGTGTTTGTATAGTGCATTGGTGAGAATCCTATTCCTAACATTGCTGAGATGTTCTGAAATGCGCAACTTCATTGGTCTAGAAGTCTGTCCCACATAGAATGCTGAACAGGTGCATTTAGCCAGATATGCAACCCAGTCACTACTACAATTTACTATTGTATTGAACTGAAAGATCTGGAGTGTGCTTTTACTGGTGAATTCTTTGGTTTTAACAATGTGTTTTCAAAAGGTACAATGACTGCAGGGGAAACATCCCGTCAATCTAGTACCATCTATTATTGTCTGAATTGTATTAGTCGCATGGGGTAGATGCTTGTAGAAATTAAAATGGCCACCCAAAGTTGTCCTTCTGCGAAAAAAAAATAAACATCTATTCTGCAACATTTCACATAACCGATCATCCGATAATAAAATATCTCAATGATGTTGTATCAAATTCATGAATCGATGTGTGTGTTCCTACCAAATGTGGTTACAAATCTGATTTTGGAATCAACATTAGGCCTACGATTGTAATATGGAATTCCTTCTTAAGTATTTTGCTGACTTCATTACTGATTTTCAATAGATGTGTTGGCGAATAGCCACATTTAGTAAACCGAGATGTCAGATCAGTATTAAAAAATGTAATGCATGCAGCAAGTTGTTAGTTTGATATAATTTTCAGATCAATACAATAGTAAATTGTAGTAGTGACTGGGTTGTGTATCTGGCTAAATGCACCTGTTCAGCATTCTATGTGGGACAGACTTCTAGACCAATGAAGTTGCGCATTTCAGAAAATCTCAGCAATCAGCTTTGGCTGGCTAAGAACTTGCTGAATTCAACTGGACGTATAAGAGAATTTAAGTACCTTTATCTGCTCTTTTTTTTCAAAAAAATACAGTATTTAAATTGATTTTAACTGTGTGGAAGGAATATTAACTGAACTGGAAGTTAGTCAGTGTTTGCTGAATTTTGTTATTTGCTAGTAATTACAGGTGTGGGGGTAGTCACATTCTTTGATTTCCTATCCTTGCCTATTTAAGTGGTACAGTGTGAAACATTTTCTGCTTAAAAACCTCAGCTTTGGCCGGCTAAGAACTTGCTGAGTTCAACTGGACGTATAAGAGAATTTAAGTACCTTTATCTGCTCTTTTTTCCCAAAAAATACAGTATTTAAATTGATTTTAACTGTGTGGAAGGAATATTAACTGAACTGGAAGTTAGTCAGTGTTGCTGAATTTTGTTATTTGCTAGTAATTACAGGTGTGGGGGTAGTCACATTCTTTGCTTTCCTGTCCTTGCCTATTTAAGTGGTACAGTGTGAAATATTTTCTGCTTAAAAACCTCAGCTTTGGCCGGCTAAGAACTTGCTGAATTCAACTGGACGTATAATAGAATTTAAGTACGTTTATCTGCACTTTTTTTAAAAAAAAAATACAGTATTTAAATTGATTTTAACTGTGTGGAAGGAATATTAACTGAACTGGAAGTTAGTCAGTGTTTGCTGAATTTTGTTATTTGCTAGTAATTACAGGTGTGGGGGTAGTCACATTCTTTGATTTCCTGTCCTTGCCTATTTAAGTGGTACAGTGTGAAACATTTTCTGCTTAAAAACCTCAGCTTTGGCCAGCTAAGAGCTTGCTGAGTTCAACTGGACATATAAGAGAATTTAAGTACCTTTATCTGCTCTTTTTTTTTCCAAAAAATACAGTATTTAAATTGATTTTAACTGTGTGGAAGGAATATTAACTGAACTGGAAGTTAGTCAGTGTTGCTGAATTTTGTTATTTGCTAGTAATTACAGGTGTGGGGGTAGTCACATTCTTTGCTTTCCTGTCCTTGCCTATTTAAGTGGTACAGTGTGAAATATTTTCTGCTTAAAAACCTCAGCTTTGGCCGGCTAAGAACTTGCTGAATTCAACTGGACTTATAAGAGAATTTAAGTACCTTTATCTGCTCTTTTTTTTAAAAAAAATACAGTATTTAAATTGATTTTAACTGTGTGGAAGGAATATTAACTGAACTGGAAGTTAGTCAGTGTTTGCTGAATTTTGTTATTTGCTAGTAATTACAGGTGTGGGGGTAGTCACATTCTTTGATTCCCTGTCCTTGCCTATTTAAGTGGTACAGTGTGAAATATTTTCTGCTTAAAAACCTCAGCTTTGGCCGGCTAAGAACTTGCTGAATTCAACTGGACGTATAAGAGAATTTAAGTACGTTTATCTGCTCTTTTTTTTCCAAAAAATACAGTATTTAAATTGATTTTAACTGTGTGGAAGGAATATTAACTGAACTGGAAGTTTTGACTCTGCTCTTCAGTTAGTCCCACACACCCTCCCTGTTTTTGTTTTGGTGTTAATCTTAGTGGCCTTGCAACTGCCCGCCCCTCTTGTAAATTTGTGTTTGGATACTCCTTCTGGGCCCCATCTCATTTGCTCACTCAACTGAGTGCAGTGAGATCATATTCTGATTTCAGGCACTCCTACTGTGTACAAAGAGAGCATCTGGGAAAAAAAAAATAAGCTTGTTTCCTGCCTTTCCTGTTAAGTGGTATAGACTATTTGCAGGCTTCTCAGCCCCCGAGCCCTTCTGTGTTGGAGGGAAGCCTTCTAGCTTAGTTTTTTTTCTTATAACTAGCCAGTTTTCTAGTTTCAGCACTCAAATCTGTTTCTTTGATCTCAGCACTTATTCAGAAAAAAAAAATCATCTGCTTTTACTGTACTTGTGTTTCTACCTACTTTTTTTTTACTTTTGCATCATCTTAAAAGTACTCAATTGTATTAATTACTGCTTGGTGTAACTCATTCTAAGCCTTTTGGTTTAAACACTTGGGCTTCGGACCAGTTGTTTTGCACTGAGAGGGTTTGTGGTCTGCACTGTAGTTGCAGAACAGGTAGCTTACATCCTTCTAGGTTGGGAACTGCTGATTGAGGGCTCAGTGTCTGTTATTCTAAAAGTGTATTAATTCTGGTTTAAGCACTTGGGCTTTCAGGCCAGTTATTTTACATTAAGAGGGTTCGTGGTCTGCACTCTTGTGGGAGGAGAGGCTGGACTCTGCCCTTCTGAGCTGGGAATTTCTGGTTAAAGGCTTATAGTGCATGCATATCTGAACTGCTTCTTACTGAAGTTGGTGCGCCTTGTTTGCTGTGGCATAGACTGGATTCAGGCCTGCTGGATCTAGCTTTGTTTGTGTAACTTGAGCACTAATCCAGACATTCTCTAAAGTATTCAATTGTATTTATTACTGCTTGGTAGTAACTTGATTAAAGTGTAGCTATCATTCTAAGTCTTTTGGATTAAGTACTTGGGCTTCAGACCAGTTGTTTTACATTAGGAAGGTTTGTGGCATGCACTGTGGTGGCAGGACAGGTAGCTTTCATCTTTCTAAGTAGGGAACTGCTGATTGAGAGCCCAGTGTCTGTTATTCTTAAAGTGTATTAGTTCTGGTTTAAGCACTTGGGCTTCAGGCCAGGTATTTTACATTAAGAAGGTTTGTGGTCTGCACTCTTGTGGGAGAAGAGGCTGGACTCTGCCCTTCTGAGCTCGGAATTTCTGGTTAAAGGTTTATAGTGCCTGAATATTTGAACTGTATCTTACTGAAATTGGAACACCTTGTTTGCTGTAGCATAGACTAGATCCAGGCCTGCTGAATCTAGCTTTGTTTATATGCTTGCTTGTTTGCTTGTTATTTCCCTGGAATGCTAATTCCACCCAATACGCGGCTTCTCAGTGCTTCTGTGGATCACTAGTGATATCTGCATTGCTTACTGTACTTATTTCCTTGTTTCACTTGAAAGAAAGTTACTGTTTGTCGTTTTTGCATTTAAGTTACCTGTAACACATTGCACTTAAGTTACCTGGCACTTGCTCACTAAAGCAATTATATAAGTCAGCACTAAAAATTAAAAGCACTACACCCTCACTCCCCACTGGCCCTGGTTTTCAATTATTAAGGAATTCCCAATATTATTCTAGCATGTCCAAAGGTCAGTTGGCAATCTCCTCTCTGGTCCAGCTGGTGAATCTGGGAATCTTGAGGCAATGTTACAACTGCCTCATGTACACAGACAACCCTCTCCTCCTCCCAACAAATTCCAACACATGTGAGAGATGCAACCATATAGCCAAACTGGAGGCTAAGCTCTCTCAACTCAGTACTGGCATAACCAGTCAGGAGGAGAAGGAACCCACACTCACTACAATTCCAGTCTCACATAGACCTACCACGACAGCAAACCAAACACATAATCACACAAAAACATACTCGGAGGCTCTAAATAAAGATCTGCCAAAGCAGCAGAGACCTCCAAAGCAGACACCCAAGCAGCCGCTACCCCAAAACAAAACACGTGCAACACATATCTCACAAAGCCAGTGTGCCAAACAGTCACAGCCCTTAAGACTAAACAACACACCTGATACACTTGTAATAGGTAACTCTATCGTCAGGCACACTGACGTCCCGCTCACCAGGCTGAACAAGGAGAGGGTCACGGTGAGCAGCCTGTCAGGTGCTAGGATGCGCCACATAACACAAGCACTCAGGTCACTCCAAGGCAATTACAAATATGACTCAGTCATTGTCCATGCTGGTGTGAATGACCTGAGACGTACCTCCCTGTACTACATGAAAAGAGACATAAAGGAGCTCTCTGAGCATGTAGCCCAGGCCGGTATGTCCCTGACCTTGAGTAGCATCTTACCCTCACCAAGAATTATGCCACAATATGAAGACAAGATGATCAATTTCAACAATTGGCTTAAGTACTGGTGTCATTCAAAGGGGATCCAATGCCTGTCAGCTTGGGATGATATGCTCGACAAGCCACGATGCTTCGCTAGGGACGGCTTGCACCTGTCACCCCTGGGCTTTCGGATATTGGCAAATAGGCAAAGCTCAAAAGACAAACCCACCTTCATAGGTATCACAAGGGATAAGAAACTAAGAGTAATGCTACTCAACGCCAGAAGTCTAAACCTCAAGATGCACGCACTCGAAACTCTCCTTAGCATGGAGAACATCGATATCTGTGCAATAACAGAAACCTGGCTCAGGGCTCCCAAGAGCACCCCAGCACTACCAGGTTATACCTCATACCATGCTTTTCGGCCCCTAAACTTGGACCGAACCACAAAACGAGGGGGAGTATCTATATTCATCAAAGATACCCACACCTCCAGGTTGGTGGCAAAGCACGAAGCATCAGAGACTATCCATGTGCAACTAACAGTGGGTAAAACTGCCTTCCAGTTTATAGCCTGCTACAGACCACCCTCCCAAACCCAGGAACCCCACTCGGCCTTCCTGAGAACACTGGAAAATATGAAGGTCTCTCCAAACACCATTATATTGGGTGACTTCAACTACCCAAACATAGACTGGGAGCATTACTCTAGCTCCAACACCCTAGCCCAAAGGTTCCTTTAATTTATAAACTCAAATGATATGGAACAACTTGTTACCACTCCCACAAGAGGGGAAGACATACTGGACCTGATCATCACCAACATGGGGACTCTATGCTCCAGACCAGAAGTGTATCCCTCACTGGTAAGATCAGACCATAAACTAATCTCACTGTATATTCACATCCCGACCCCACCCCCTGCCCAGAAAACCAAGGTGAAAAACTTCTCTAAAGTAAATTTTACACTCCTCAAAACTGAGGTGGAATCCTTCAAAGCCCCAGGCCTGTGGAAAATACGGCCCAGACCCCAGAATCCTTTATAAACACATTCTATGAACACCTTCAGGAATGCATGGATCATGCGATCCCAAATAAAACCAAGACCCAATCCTCCAAAGGCAGACGTCCTGTCTGGTGGACCCCAGCCATAAACAAACTATACAATAGAAGGAGGAAGCTACTAAATGATAGAACAAAATTGCAAAAAGGGAAGGCATCACTGATCAGTATTAGCAAAAAACTATGGGCACACATAAAATTGTCTAAGGCCAGCTTCGAGAGAAAAATTGCACAGGACACTAAGGATAATCACAAGGCTTTCTTTAGTTATGTTAAGAACCTGGGTGGTAATTCCCAGATATGCTCAGAATTAGTCCAAAATGACAAAAAATAAACCGAACCCACAGACATTGCCAACATCCTAGCTGACAGGTTCAGCGCAAACTCCCCCCCCCCACCAAAAGGGCAAATAGCTATCCCAGCAGAGTGCTGCCCCCCTGACATCTCAGATGCTCAGGTAAGAGCCGCCCTCTCCAAAGCAAAAAACACAGCATCAATGGGACCAGACGGTGTCCCGGGCTGCGTCCTACATGAACTCCAAGAAGAGCTAAACCCAAGCATAAAACTACTGTTCAATCTCAGCCTTACTACAGGATATGTGCCCAAAGAGTGGCGTACAGCAACAGTGGTCCCTCTCCATAAAGTTGGTGCCTCAACGGATCCTGGAAACTATCGCTCCATAAGCCTGACTAGCTTGGTCTGCAAAGCTATGGAAAGGATCATCATGGACCTCCTAAATAAAGATATTGGGGACCTACAAACACTGGATCCTACCCATTTTGGCTTTGTTAAGGGCAGATCCTGCCTCTTAAACCTGGTTGATTTCTTTGAAACAGTCACCAAGGCCATTGACGGGGGGAAGGTTGTCCACACAGCCTACCTGGACCTCGCAAAAGCCTTCGATACAATGCCCCACTCGGGCATTATAGATAAGCTCACCAGCTTAAATATAAACCCCTATGTCACTAGATGGATTGCAAATTGGCTCAAGGACAGAACCCACATGGTTAGAATTGCTGGAGCCATGTCAGACTCCAAACCAGTTGCAAGTGGTGTCCCACAAGGCTCAGTCCTGGGACCTCTCTTGTTCAGTATATATTTCTCGGAGATACAGGCCAACACAGAAGGACTGTGGCTGACCAAGTTCGCAGATGACTGCAAACTGGGCACCATAATCGACTCTCCAACCGACACAAGCATCATCCAAAAGGGCCTCATAGAAACAGACAACTGGTGCCAGAGCCATGGCCTCAAGCTAAATGCCAAAAAGTGTATAGTCATCCCCTTTGGCAAAAACAAAGTGCCCACAAATTACCACATAGGTGGTAATCCATTAAGTACAGAAGAAGTAATTAGGGACCTGGGGACCCAAGTTGATAGCAATTTCTCATTTGACAACCACGTGGCCAAAGTGGTTAGAAAAACATTTTATATAGCCCACCTAATCATGAAGGGATTCACATCTAGATCAGGGGACGTCATCGTGCCTCTTTACTCATCCCTCATCAGGCCCATAATTGAGTACAATGCCCCTTTTGGGATGTACCTTACCAGACACCTGCAGCAACTGGAAAGACCCCAAAAGTACCTCGCCAAGAGGATCAAAGGGCTTAAACAGAAGCCATATGCTGCCCGGTTAAAGAAACTCCAGCTCTACTCAGTGGCATACCGCCTGTTCAGAGGTGATCTGTGCCTGACGTATAAAGCCATGTCCAACCCGGAATTAATGGACATGCTGCACCTCAGAAAATCCAAATCCCATCGAGCTACGCGCTCGAGAGACTTGAACCTCAGCACTGAAATAAATAGGACATGCTGGAGGGACAGATTCATAACCCAGAGGCTCCCTTCACTCTGGAATAAAATCCCAGTCCAGGTTAGGCAGAGTCCCTCATTGACTCTCTTCAAGAGGAATCTTGATGAGTGGATGGGAGATCGTAGGTTTACCCCGGGTATCACTTCTGTGTCACTGTTAGACAGAGGCACAGTATACTAACCTCGAAAAAGGGCATAGCAAAATAAATTTTAAATGGGTGGCGAAAGCCAAACACATTCTGGCTAGGCTTATAAATGCCCTAGGGCAGATAGCCTAGTATGAACCTATGAACCTATGTTAGGAATAGGGTTCTCACCAATGCACTATACAAATACACCAATAGTCATGTCACTGCTAACTTTCAGTTTATTATTATTGACAAAGTGTATGGTTCCAAATTTTCCAAAGCTGGCTGGTATGATACACTTAGCAAGAAAGAGAAGGTTTGGATAGTTAGACAATGGGAATTATTTCCTCCTGGGCTAAATGATCATTTGTAATATTATTAACAATATTTATTTTATTATTGTATTTTTTTATTTTTTATTTTTATTTTGTATTTTTAGGTGCATTTTGATTGGTTATGGTCGCACTAGCATGGTCTATAAATAGACCAATGATTACATTTGTCTTTTGTACATTGATAAAGGCTTTTGGCCAAAACCAGTCTGTAGTGTGGCGATCATTAAAATCCTTTTTTCCCCTATTTTGGTGCTAGCTGTTCCATCATAAAAAAGGCATAACAGTGAATGTACTTTCTGTGACAGCTGAGGAAGTTCAGCCTCCCACAGAAACTGTTGATTCAGTTCTATACAGCAGTCATTGAGTCTGTTCTCAGCTCATTCTTAACAGTGTGGTTTGAATCTCTGTCTAATCCTGACAAAAATAGGTTACATTGAATATTCATATCTGCCGAAAATCTCATTGGTGCTAGTTTGCCCACCTTACAGGGCCTGTACTATTCCAGAGTCATGAAAAGGGCAGGGAAGATCATCACTGACCCTTCACATCCAGGCCACCATCCTTTTGAACTGTTACCATCAGCCAGGTGCTAAAGATTAATATGCACCAAAACAAGCAGATATAAGAACATTTTTTTTCCACAGCTCATCAAGTTCATAAACAGCTAACTCAGCATATTAGGTTGGGTTATTCTTTTTCCCAAGCCTCTGAGGATTCTGCAGCATTGTTTACATATTGTTAATACTTGTTTATTTCAGACTTTATTTCATATGTTTCTTGTACTGAGTTGCACTTTGCACCTTTATGAATATGTACATGTGTATTTTCTTTTTTATCTTGTTCTTAATAGTTGCATGTATGTCATTTGTCTTGTTCTTAATAGTTGCATGTCTGTAATTTATGTAATTCATACTTGGAGAGTCACTGAAACAGGAGTCAAATTCCTTGTATGCATGCATACTTGGCCAATAAATGTGATTCTGATTTGAGCCTATCACATATAGGAACTTTTTTTTGTTGTATTGAAAACCCTCAGACAAAAATGCACCACCCCTCAATACCCATGTAAAGCCTAATAACTTAATAATAACACACAAAGCTATGAACATAATAAGAACAAATGTTCTAAAATGATAGCAATGCCCACAGGCTGGAAACACCCAAAAAGAAAGGTCATTCATGTTAAGATGCTTTTAGTAAATGCTAACTGATTTTGTCTTATCTTTACAGCCCTCCCAGCTAAGAAAACCTTTGAATGCTTTCAGTAAACATTTTCTCCAAGACATTTCTCTATATCAGATTGTCTTCTGGTGATATTCAAACCAGACACAAACTGCTAAGGATGCCTTGTTTAACAGAAAAAAAAGCCTTATAATATTCAATATTCTTTTTCATTTATATGTTTTGCAATATACTTGTTGCTGTATGAATCCTAGAGTTAACCCAATCATTTGCCTATGAAAGCATGGGAAAAAGCACACTAATTTTTATTTTTCCATGCTCTCTCAATCAAACCATTCCTTTCTCCTTTTATCTCATGTTGCAGTGATTACAATTTTTAAAACTGAACAGGTAAAAAGAGAGAAGAGGGGATAAAACGAAAAAACAAAAGCACCTGTTTATATTAATATCCCCATCACATTAAAAAAGAACTGAAAAAGCTATACTTCATAGCTTGCTAAGAAAATCATGAAACATTTAAACATTACCATTGAGAGAAACCAAATCGTTTTACTTATAGTTAACTTTTTCCCTTCTTCCCTCTCCAAAGTATTTCTTTGAAGCTTAACAACATAATGTAAGGCATATGTTTTAGAGTCCCCTTCAAATTTAGCAAAGTTTACAAAAATCCAGTATTTCAAATCCTCTTGTTCTGCTATGTTTCACAAATACAATTATTGCTTTGTAAACCCACATTTGTTTGTTTACAGGTAACTGACTTTATTCTCTGAACATTAATAACATGAAGCAGGGTATAAGATTTAAAAGCTCCCCAGAAGTTTAACAAAGTCCAAAGAAGTTCAATATTTTCAGATGTTCCTGTTCTGTCATGTTTCACAAGTATAATTATTGCTTTATGATCACAGAGATGTTGATTTCCATGTTACTAGCTTTAATCCTATACATCTCCATCTCCCAAATCCTGTAAATGTTTCATTTCCAAAATATTCCAGATTCTTTGAGTCAATTCTTATGCTTCCTTCCTTCTCTCAGGCAATTGAAACCGTGGAAAAGATTTCATGGGATCAGTCTCTCTCTGTAGTCCTTAGCACCAGGAGAACATGAAGCAGAATGTCCTTCTGATTCCCAGCTCACCCTTTGTTGGACAAACTGTTATTATGTATTTCATTTTGCCTCTCCAGGGAAAAAACTTTGAAGATGGCTAGGTACAGCAGTTTGAATCTCAGGTTTCATAAAATTAATACAGTCTGTTCCATCCAACTTCTCTGGTACAGCATAAAATCTCAGGTTTTCCCTACATGCTCTATTCTCCAGCTCTATTATTTTTTGAAACATCTCTTCTTGTGCAGTCTCAAATTCAGCCAGCCTTTTTTTCATTTCACCCTCTGAGTTTTGCAGTTCTGTCACCTTATCTGAGTATCTGTTCTTATCTGAATATCTGTAAAGCTTCTTCCATTTTTCCAGCTTTTTATTGCTTGTGTTCATATACTCCTTCAGTGTTTTTTTTAATTTTAACCAGGTCTGTGTGCAACTGCTTTATACTTTCCTCTAGGTTACTGGAAGTCATGTCTGGAACTTGTAGTGCTTCCTGCTTAACCACTGCAGTACTCTCAGTCTGTGCTGCTTTCTCAATTTTTGCAGCTGATTTTCCTCCATATCCTTTATATATCTTTTTTCCTGGCATCCAGGTAGTGCACTTACTAGCCAGTTACTGAAATTTACCCAGAAATCTAGCTCCACTGGCCTTCTTTGCTAATTTTCTGTTTTCAGACTGTGAAAGCCAGAATTTAGTTGTTACTCAATATGCAAACATCTTGGAAAACCCACAGTTCTCAGTGCTGGGGAATATGTCCTTTCCCCAATTTTGTGTGATCTCACAGTAAATATCTATATCTATATCTATGTATGTGTATGTATGTATATATATGGGTCAAGGACACATGCTAGACTAGCATATGTCCGAATCACAAAATATCAAACACACATACACGAAAGCGCTTAACATCGAAAAGCGCTTCCGTATATGTGTAGTTAAAAAAGAAATCTAAGTTTCTGCATGGGGGCTTCGCCCCTGCACCCCCCACACCCCCTACTTTATTATTCTAGCTCTGAGATCGCACTACAGTGGGGAAAAGGGAATTTTCTTTTACCCGCACTGTAGTCCGATCTACGAAACAGGCACACATACATGGAAGCGCTTGTCGATGTTAAGCGCTTCCGTGTATGTGTGTTCAATGTTTTGTGATTCGGACATATGCTAGTCACGCATGTGTCCAGATCCTATATATACATATATATATATATATATATATATATATATATATATATATATATATATATATATACATTTGTATACATCAGGAGATGCAATGGGGTATTTTTTTAATTTTTCTTTTTCCGTTTATCTTGTTTCTCAACGCATGAGTAGTAGGATACCAAACATTCACTTTGTTGACATATAGTGCCTGGTATTTGGAACATTGACATGCTTGCGTTTCAACAAATTGCCAACACACTACATTAACATTTATTAAATTGACCACAAATGATCAAAATTGAGAAAACTGATAATCAAATAAAAGAGTAAAGCAATGTTTCATGCAGGAGAGAAAGCCCCCTTGCATCCTCCAAACCCTTACTACTTTTATGCTGTAACTCTGAGTTCACCCAGCAGTGGGAAAAAAGGCAAAACCCATTCAACACTGTCATCCAACTTTGGCTCCATTTTGTGAAGAAAGATGCATTACGGTGTAGAAATATGCATTAACAGAACTGTTGGCAAAACAAATCAATGACTAATCTAATGGAACCTATATGTATATTATATGCTGCCTACAGTTTTGGAATCCATTAGATAAGTGTTCTCTTAAATCTTCTTTATGGCATCTACAAATAAGTGAAGCAATCTGTTGTATTAGAAAATGGATAAACTTTCAGGCTAAAGCGTGTCTTTCATCAGGTCTAACAGAGAAATGTATCATAAGCAAGGCACAAATACAAGTTCAGATCCCTAAACAGCCCGTAAGAATGCAAATGCAAATGCAAAATTAATCACACTTACAAGCAAAGAAAACTGTAGTAACAATAGAATTAATATCCACAATTCGTCTTACAAAAGTGCATGAAAATCAGCACCAAACCCAGAAAGGAGAAGAATAATTTAATAACTTTAATAACTTAAAAATAGATTTCAGACCAAATACATGTTATAATGAATTTAAAAATTGCATCTATCTTAATAATACAATTACATACATATAATATTAGGCACATTATATCTCTTTGTTTTCATACTGGTTCTGAGGTAATATCTGCCTAACTTGTATGTAAAATTGAATGACTAAGATGACCTGCAGTAGATGTATTTGTTCAAAAGTTAACTATTTTTAACTTATTAAAGTTATTTAAGCTGTACCATGCATCCTTGCACTCATTTTATTAATAGAGTGGTGCTTGCTAGAACTCGTTTTTTAATTGAATTAAGTTAACATGTCTTAATTTTGTTTGAAATGTCTGTAGCACTGGAGACTTC
>NC_056744.1:557900502-557953002 GCF_019279795.1 Protopterus annectens | reverse complement strand
CAGCAGTCAAAGGCTGGTTATTTATACAATGTGAAACGGCAGCAGTCAAAGGCTGGTTATTTATGCAGTGTGGAACAGCAGCAGTCAAAGTCTGGTTATTCGTGCAATGTGAAAAGGCAGCAGTCAAAGGCTGGTTATTCGTGCGTTGTGAAAAGGCAACAGTCAAAGGCCTGTTATTCATGCATTGTGAAAAGGCAGCAGTCAAAGGCTGGTTATTCATGCAGTGTGAAAAGGCAGAGGTCAAAGGCTGGTTATTTATGCAGTGTGAAAAGGCAGCAGTCAAAGGCTGGTTATTCATGCGTTGTGAAAAGGCAACAGTCAAAGGCTGGTTATTCATGCGTTGTGAAAAGGCAACAGTCAAAGGCTGGCTATTCATGCATTGTGAAAAGGCTGCAGTCAAAGGCTGGTTATTCATGCAATGTGAAAAGGCAGCAGTCGAAGGCTGGTTATTTGTGCATTGTGAAAAGGCAGCAGTCGAAGGCTGGTTATTCATGCATTGTGAAAAGGCAGCAGTCGAAGGCTGGTTATTCATGCATTGTGAAAAGGCAGCAGTCGAAGGCTGGTTATTCATGCATTGTGAAAAGGCAGCAGTCGAAGGCTGGTTATTCATGCATTGTGAAAAGGCAGCAGTCAAAGGCTGGTTATTCATGCGTTGTGAAAAGGCAGAGGTCAAAGGCTGGTTATTCATGCATTGTGAAAAGGCAGCAGTCGAAGGCTGGTTATTCATGCATTGTGAAAAGGCAGCAGTCAAAGGCTGGTTATTCATGCAGTGTGAAAAGGCAGCAGTCGAAGGCTGGTTATTCATGCATTGTGAAAAGGCAGCAGTCGAAGGCTGGTTATTCATGCATTGTGAAAAGGCAGCAGTCGAAGGCTGGTTATTCATGCAGTGTGAAAAGGCAGAGGTCAAAGGCTGGTTATTCATGCGTTGTGAAAAGGCAGCGGTCAAAGGCTGGTTATTCGTGCATTGTGAAAAGGCAGCGGTCAAAGGCTGGTTATTTGTGCGATGTGAAAAGGCAGCAGTCAAAGTCTGGTTATTCATGCAGTGTGAAAAGGCAGCAGTCGAAGGCTGGTTATTTGTGCATTGTGAAAAGGCAGCAGTCGAAGGCTGGTTATTCATGCATTGTGAAAAGGCAGCAGTCGAAGGCTGGTTATTCATGCATTGTGAAAAGGCAGCAGTCGAAGGCTGGTTATTCATGCATTGTGAAAAGGCAGCAGTCGAAGGCTGGTTATTCATGCGTTGTGAAAAGGCAGCAGTCGAAGGCTGGTTATTCATGCGTTGTGAAAAGGCAGAGGTCAAAGGCTGGTTATTCATGCATTGTGAAAAGGCAGCAGTCGAAGGCTGGTTATTCATGCAGTGTGAAAAGGCAGCAGTCGAAGGCTGGTTATTCATGCAGTGTGAAAAGGCAGAGGTCAAAGGCTGGTTATTCATGCAGTGTGAAAAGACAGCAGTCAAAGGCTGGTTATTTATGCAGTGTGGAACAGCAGCAGTCAAAGGCTGGTTATTCGTGCAGTGTGAAAAGGCAGCAGTCAAAGGCTGGTTATTTGGGCAATGTGAAAAGGCAGCAGTCAAAGGCTGGTTATTCATGCATTGTGAAAAGGCAGCAGTCGAAGGCTGGTTATTCATGCATTGTGAAAAGGCAGCAGTCGAAGGCTGGTTATTCATGCAGTGTGAAAAGGCAGAGGTCAAAGGCTGGTTATTCATGCAGTGTAAAAAGGCAGCGGTCAAAGGCTGGTTATTCGTGTATTGTGAAAAGGCAGCGGTCAAAGGCTGGTTATTTGTGCGATGTGAAAAGGCAGCAGTCAAAGTCTGGTTATTCATGCAGTGTGAAAAGGCAGCAGTCGAAGGCTGGTTATTTGTGCATTGTGAAAAGGCAGCAGTCGAAGGCTGGTTATTCATGCATTGTGAAAAGGCAGCAGTCGAAGGCTGGTTATTCATGCATTGTGAAAAGGCAGCAGTCGAAGGCTGGTTATTCATGCATTGTGAAAAGGCAGCAGTCGAAGGCTGGTTATTCATGCGTTGTGAAAAGGCAGCAGTCGAAGGCTGGTTATTCATGAGTTGTGAAAAGGCAGAGGTCAAAGGCTGGTTATTCATGCATTGTGAAAAGGCAGCAGTCGAAGGCTGGTTATTCATGCAGTGTGAAAAGGCAGCAGTCGAAGGCTGGTTATTCATGCAGTGTGAAAAGGCAGAGGTCAAAGGCTGGTTATTCATGCAGTGTGAAAAGGCAGCAGTCAAAGGCTGGTTATTTATGCAGTGTGGAACAGCAGCAGTCAAAGGCTGGTTATTCGTGCAGTGTGAAAAGGCAGCAGTCAAAGGCTGGTTATTCGTGCAATGTGAAAAGGTAGCAGTCAAAGGCTGGTTATTTGTGCGATGTGAAAAGGCAGCAGTCAAAGGCTGGTTATTCATGCAATGTGAAAAGGCAGCAGTCAAAGGCTGGTTATTCATGCAATGTGAAAAGGCAGCAGTCAAAGGCTGTTTATTCATGCGTTGTGAAAAGGTAGCAGTCAAAGGCTGGTTATTTGTGCGATGTGAAAAGGCAGCAGTCAAATGCACTGGTATGCTCAAATGAATCACAAGGGGAAAGCTTCAAAGGACACAGAATATACTCCATTTCTCATGGAACTGATCATGCCTCATCAAAAGCAGTGCATGCATTTTTGGAAGCCATATAGGGACAACTGCATCACTTTTCTAGAAAGGAACTAGATTAAAGCAACAAGGTTAGTTAAAGGGAAAAGAATGCTGCAGCATGAACACAAACTGGGGAATTATAATAATATATCTCACAAAGACTGGGGAGAAGTGCTGTGCACTTATCACAAGAGAGGAGCCTTTAAAGGTGGAATAGCATTTTCTGCATTGAAAATGGTTAAAAGGGAATCTGCAGTAAAATTTGGGACAGACTATCTCAGTATGACATCGATGTTATATGGAATTAATTATCATTGTATTGGTGGGGTTTGGCACAGTTTAGGCTTTCAAGAGTGCTTAGTAAAGGTGATGGACAGAATGAGATGTGACGAAGTGGGAAAGCTACAGGAAGTTAATTGTGAAATATGGTCATCCTAGAGAAGAAACTCTTTCCTTCTGCTGGCAGTTATATATACATATGTACTACAGTTAACCCTCTAAAGGACAGACAACTGTACCCAATCCCAGCATCCTAAATCCCAGCTGCTTTAAGAAATTTTAGTTTGTCAGTGGCAGGGGCATATATGTTTATGCCTGCAAGAGGACTAGCTCACAAATTTATAAAAGTCTGTGCAATTCGGTAATTTTGCTAGCTGAGGTATTAGTATTTTTCATTGTGTTAATAATTCATACCGGAAAATGTTCTGTGCAATCAGACTGCAGCTCATTACCATTAAATTATGCTTTTGAGGCCATATTTAACCTTTTCTAGTGAATTATAACTTCATTCTTGGTATGGAAGTTACAGATGAGCCAATCTACGGTTCTGATATCTGTCAGTACTTTTTCCTGCTTCACTAGCTATTTTGATATTCTGCTGTGAGAACAGTGTGAACATGGCATGCAGTATATGATGAAAACAGAAAATACGTTCAGCATTTGCTTTGACAGCTCGAAAATATCATAGATCTGAGCACAGTGAGTGCTTCCAGGAAGAAATGCTGTAACCATTGTTACTGTACGGATAGAATTAAAGTTTTACATGCAAAGCACTGGTCAGTGAAAAAGCAGTCATGTCCACAGTGTTATAACATGTTAAATTGTGGGTCAAGCTATCTGTAATTAGAAATGTCAGTGATAAGAGCACAGTAAAAACATAGCAACCATTTTTATAAAGCAATGTTTCTCATAAATTGTTTGTCCTTACAGTTATATTTATCTTTTCTTTTTTTTTTTTTTTTTTTATATCATCATGTAGGCTGCCTCTTGTGAACATATATTCCTATATATTGTGATTCAAATAATTAGTAATTTTAGAAAAAAAATTGTATTAAAAAATTTGAATACATTTTTGTGCCTGTGTGTGTGTGTGTGTGTGTGTGTGTGTGTGTGTGTGTGTGTGTGTGTGTGTGTGTCTGTGTGTGTCTGTGTGTGCATGTGTGCGTGGTTGTGCATGCATGCATGTGTGTCTGCATTTTGAAATCAAGTAGACATATATACATCCTTAATAGAACAGTACACAATAATGACAATCACATCCTGATACATTTATTCATCCCACACATCAACATTAATTTATGATTATGTTGTAGAGCACATTATTCCAGCAATATGCAGATTAGCACTTAAATTAAGGCTGCATTTATCTAAAAGTAACAGTAAATTTCCTCACTACAGCGTTAGTCTCTTAAACTGAGAACTCAAAATGCATTTATGTTTATCTATTTTGATCTCAGTAAGAGAAGCAGTGGGCATCCAAGGGACCATTCAGGTTTCTTCAACAAAGCTTAAAAGGGTATATTGATTTGCCTCACTCCAGATACTTCTGCATTTTCTTTTAAGTATACATTACTTCTCTGCTGGAATCTTCAGACCTGCTGGTTTTCAAGAATGCATCAAGCCATTTGGCTGACTTTGAAGTTACTCCTGGATTTTTTAAGTCAGTATATTTTTGTGTGTTACCCTTAATGTAGTATGAAATGTAAAAGAATATAAAATTCTTCCTTACCTGAAAAACACTCAATTTCCATCAAAGTATTTTCTGTCATAGAAATAAAGTATTTCATATTGGGTACAAAGCAAAATTAGTTTTTCTTCTACCATTATTTTCTGTTTGAACATGCTTTTGTATTGTGTGTTTTATGGAAAGCCCGGTAACTTATCAAAGTCAATATCACTTCCATTTTTGTTGCCCTGCATCAACTCTTGCTACTTTATAACTTTATTTTGGTCTGTTTGATGAAACAGTACTTCTATGTATTCAAGAAGAAACCAGTGTGGCCCAGTTTACATTTCCCATGGAGAACAGGGGATATAATCATTACCCATTTCTCCTTATTAATACATCTACTGGTTGTTTTAGTTTCTGTCTTTCATTAATGGATGTAGTGGGGATGTATTGATGTTTCCAGGGGTCATTTGGCCTCTTATTCTTGTCATCACAAGTTCTGTATTGCTTTCTGTATAACAATGCTTGTGCTGAAAATGTTGTCCATGTGGATGAACAGGTGGATAAGTTAGCAATGTTTTGAAAGAAAGAAAGAAAAGTGATACGTATGCTGTCATAAAATTGTATAACTGCATCAGACCATACAAAGGGAAATAGCTAATTATAGCCGGCATGTCTGTAGCATATTCTGTACATTACAGAATGATGTATCATATCATATGGAGAACATTGATGTCTGTGCAGTGACTGAAACCTGGTTCAAGGCTCCTGAGAGCACCCCAGCACTATCAGGTTTTACCTCATATCATGCTTTCCTGCCCCAAAACTTGGACCGAACCACAAAAGGAGGGGGAGTATCCATATTCATCAAAGATACCCACACCTCCAGGTTAGTGGCAATACACGAAGCATCGGAGACCATCCAGGTGCAACTAACCATAGGCAAATCTGCCCTACAGTTTGTAGCATGCTACAGACCAGCCTCTCAAACACAGGAACCCCACACAGCCTTCCTGAAGACACTGGAGAGTATGAATGTCTCTCCAAATACCATCATATTGGGAGACTTCAACTACCCAAACATAGACTGGGAACATTACTCAAGCCCCAACACCCTAGCCCAAAGGTTCCTAGAATTCATAAACTCAAATGCGATGGAACAACTAGTCACCATTCCCACAAGAGGAGATAATATACTAGACCTGATCATCACAAACATGGGGACAAAATGCTCCACACCGGAAGTATATCCCTCATTGCTGAGATCAGACCATAAATTAATTTCACTGGAAATCCACATCCCGCCCCCACCCCCTGCACAAAAGACCACAGTGAAGAACTTCTCAAAAGCCAACTTCACACTTCTTAATACTGAAGTGGTATCCTTCAAGGCCCCTGGGCCAGTGGAAACCACAACCCACACTGCTGAATCCTTTACAAATGCCTTCTATGGGCACCTTCAAGAATGCATGGATCATGCAATCCCAAATAAAACCAAGACACATTCCCCCAAAGGCAGGCGCCCGGTCTGGTGGACCCCAGCCATAAACAAACTTTACAACAGGAGGAGGAAGCTACTACATGACAGAGCAAAATCCCTAACAGGGAAGGCATCTCTGATCAGTAGTAGCAAAAAACTACGATCACTCATAAAATCATCCAAGGCCAACTTTGAGAGAAAAATCGCAAAAGACACAAAAGACAATCACAAGGCCTTCTTTAGCTATGTTAGAAACCTGGGTGGAAACTCCCAGATATGCTCAGAGTTAGTCCAAAATGACACAAAATACACTGAACCCACAGACATTGCCAACATTCTGGCAGACAGGTTCAGTGCAAATTCCCAAAAGGAGAAATATCTATCCCAGCAGAGTGTAGCCTCCCTAACATCTCAGATGCCCAGGTGAGAGCTGCCCTCTCTAAAGCTAAAAACACAGCATCAATGGGACCGGACGGTGTCTCGGGCTGTGTGCTACATGAACTCCAAGAGGAACTAAACCCACACATAAGGCTGCTGTTTAATCTTAGCCTTACTACAGGATACGTACCCAAAGAGTGGCATACGGCAACAGTGGTCCCACTCCACAAAGGCGGTGCTTCTACGGACCCTGGAAATTACCGCCCCATAAGCTTGATGAGCCTGGTCTGGAAAGCTATGGAGAGGATCATTATGGAACTCATAAACAAAGACATTGGGGACCTACAGACATTGGATCCTACCCAATTTGGCTTTGTCAAGGGCAGATCCTGCCTTTTGAACTTGGTCGACTTTTTTGAAACAGTCACTAAGGCCATTGATGAGGGTAAGGCAGTTCACATAGCCTACCTTGACCTTGCAAAAGCCTTTGACACAATACCCCACTTGGGCATCATAGACAAACTCACCAGCTTAAATGTAAACCCATATGTCACAAGATGGGTTGCAAACTGGCTCAAGGACAGAACCCACAGGGTCAGAGTTGCTGGAGCCATGTCAGACTCTAAGCCGGTCACAAGTGGTGTCCCACAGGGCTCTGTCCTGGGACCCCTCTTGTTCAGCATTTATTTTTCCGAGGTGCAGGCAAACATAGGAGGATTGTGGCTGACAAAGTTCGCAGATGACTGCAAACTGGGTGCCATAATTGATACTCCAGCGGACACAAGCATCCTTCAGAGAGGCCTCATAGAAATGGATAATTGGTGCCAGAGCCATGGTCTTAAGCTGAACGCCAAAAAATGTATAGTCATACTCTTTGGGAAAAACAAGGTACCCACAAATTACCACATAGGTGGTAATCCATTAAGTACGGAAGAGGTAATCAGGGACCTAGGGACCCAGGTTGACAGTAACCTCTCATTTGACACTCACATTGCCAAAGTGGTTAGGAAGACCTTCTATATTGCCCACCTTATCATGAAGGGATTCACATCTAGATCAAGAGAGGTCATTGTGCCACTGTACTCTTCTCTTATCAGGCCAATGATTGAGTACAATGCCCCATTTGGGATGTATCTTACCCGACACCTGCAGCAGTTGGAAAGACCCCAAAAGTTCCTCACCAAGAGGATAAAGGGTCTCAAACATATGTCATATGCTGCCCGGCTGAAGAAACTCCAGCTCTATTCAGTCGCATACCGCCTACTCAGAGGTGATCTGTGCCTGACGTACAAGGCCATGTCCAATCCGAATTAATGGACATGCTCCACCTCAGAAAATCCAAATCCATCAGAGCCACGAGAGCAAGAGACTTGAACCTCAACACAGAAATAAATAGGACGTGCTGGAGGGACAGATTCATAACCCAGAGGCTCCCTACACTCTGGAACAGAATCCCAGTCCATGTTAGGCAGAGCCCCTCACTAACTCTATTCAAGAGAAATCTTGACGAGTGGATGGGAGATCGTAGGTTTACCCCGGGGGTCATCTCTGTGTCACTACTAGACAGAGGCACAGTAAACTAAACCCTAAATGGGCGTAGTATTCTCATCCTAAGGGGTGGTGAAAGCCACACACACTCTGGCTAGGCTTATAAATGCCCTAGGGCAGATAGACTAGTACGAACCTATGAACCTTTCAACCTATATGGCCCATGTAAATCCCAACTGTGTCATTCATTTTCTATAGCAGAGGTAATATATATATCTCCTGTTGTAGAATTCCAATGTGCTGCATGATGAATATAATTTACATTTATATTTATTCACTTTTTTGAAGGGGATCCAATGCCAACAGGACCACTAGCTGTTTACTAGTACCTCTTGTTAATATTTTGACCTCTGTCATCTTGCTTAATTCTCCACAGACTAGAGGTCACAGATTTCTCTGCACTGGTGAATGAATTGGGAGACAAAGGGGTGAGGAAAGTTTGCTGTACAGCATATGTCATACTATCTATAAGGATTTTATGTTATGTCCTAAGGATCCCTGGTTACTGTGTAATTTCACATAAGAGGACATGCAATGGTAGGATGAAGGAGCCTAGCCAGTGATAAATCCTTCTGTGTCCAGCAACCTAGCAATCAGCAGCTGCCTGTTTGTTATGTTTCCTCCTTACCACTCAAGGACATGTTCTGGGTGTATTGCAACACATCCACAGCCTTCTTCTTGAAAGAAACAGGAAGACATTGCCTTACTATTCTACTTTACTTGAGTTTCCCACCTTCATTGTTTGGCTTTCTTTTCAAACCCTGGCTTTCTGGCTCACTGTTAGGGCTTCAACTTTTTCTGCTATGCAGCTGATGGCTTATATATTATTGTAAAGTGAAAATCAGAAAGTGAAAGCTATGTGTGAGAAGATTTGTTTTTAAATAGGTGGGATGTATTATGAAATCAGTATGAAGCAGTAAAATAAGTGACATTAGAACTTGATGTATACAAAGGTAGAAGTCTATTGCAGTGGTAGGATGCATGACAGCAGCTAAACCTGTCTTTAAGGTGCAGCAATATCTATTAATGTGATTTGTAAGCCTGCATCTGAAGAGTGTATCTGTCTGTCTACAAAATATGGTAGGACTACATTGTTGATGGTCCACATTGTCAGACTGATATACACATAGCAGTCCATGATGCAGTAACCAGCTACAGTAAACCTTTCTCTGCTCCCACATTGTGCAATCCCACTGCACATTTATTTTTATTTTATTTATTTTATTTTACATTTGTTAACTGCGATAGTCCAATTGGATACATGCCCATTTTCAGCAGGGGCATGGGGAGAAAAGCTCCAGTTAACAAGTAACTTAGGCATAATACAACAAGATCAGAACATAGTAAACATGCATTGAAATGTAACTATAAATGAAAAAAAAATGACATACATTGAATAAATATTGAGATGCAGCTATACATGAAATAATTACATACATTCAAATAATAACATATATTGAGATACAGTTTTACATGAAATAACAGTTAGTTAAGGTTTATTACACATTATAAGTCATATTAGGATATACCAAGATGGTTCTACCTGACATAGTCGAAACCACACAACACCGACAACCACATCACCGACACCACATATTCGACAGTCCATAAACACGAAACCACACATAACCAACCGACGTACACAAACACGAAAACCCCATACACTGCACACACCACAATAACAATTAAAACAAAACACATCCCATTCCACAAACCACACACACAACACAAGCACACCAAAATCCTTACCTGCCTCGCCACCTAATCCGTCACTACACCGCGAATACACACAGCCTTTCCCCATGTCGGCATTGTCATCCGTCGTGTCGGTCTTCTGCATTGTCGATGTTCTGCCACTCGCGATTAAGGCCGGTCTTCTTCACTTTCGATCTTCTGGAGCTCCGTTCGGATCTTCGTCTTCTTTGTCGCTGTCGAAGTCAGGTAGAACCACCAAGATACATAAAGAGTCATTAGGTAAATTTTCCTGTCTAATTAACATGGCAAAGCTTAGTATCAATAGTAGGGTAGTTGAAGGTAGGTAAACAATGTTATTAGCCGGGTAAATGAAGGGGAAGCAGGATCAACCAGGGGATAAGCAGAGGCAGGTCCAGTGATCCATTAAGTGTGACTTAACAGCTTTTTTGAAAGCTATATGAGAGGATTCAAGAGTTAAAGCTGATGGGAGAGCATTCCATGATTTAGCAACATAAGTAGAAAATAAGGAAACCCCACCTGAGTTATTTACAGTGGGGGCCTATAGTAGAAGCTTGTCACATGTTCAGAGAGGTCTTGAGGTGGTTTGAGGCATAATTATGTTTTTAATGATGGTACCCTGTCTGGTTTCATTAGTATTTTATAAGTGAATACAAGTTGGTTGTAGTGGAGGAAGTGGGGAAATTCCAGCCAGTTGAGCTTTTTGAGAGAAAGTCAGAGATGGGTTTGATTGGTCGATTCAGTGGCAAATCTTACAATGTTATTATAGCATGCAGAAAGTTTGTTTAGGTCAGACTTGGATAGGTTAGTTAGGATGGGAGATGCATATAATAGTGTTGAAAGGAGATGAGAGTGAGCGATGGTAGCTTTGACATTATGCGATGGGAAGGATTGATTCCTGTAAAGGCAGCTCAGTTTCTTATGTGCATTTTTAATTATCTGATTTACATGCAGGTCAAGTTTTAAGTTGTTATCAATTTCCACTCCCAGTAGTTTAGTATGGGAGTCAGGGGCAAATAATGTGCCATTGCTGCAAATGATACTAAAGGTTAGAACTGGTTTGATGTTACAGATGGGGAAAACAGTAACAACTTTGCTTTTTTTCTAGGATTAAATATTAGGTAGTTGTTAATGAGCCAGTTTTCAATTGAAATAAAAGTGGTCTGGGTAATTGTCTGTAGTTCAGAGAATGAGGATGCAGAGCAGATAAGTGCAGAATCATCTGCATATTGAATGATGTTGGCATCAGGACTAGCACTATTCAGGTCATTGATGAAATTGGAAAAAAGCAGGGGACCAGAATAGAACCTTGTGGCACCCCTATGGATACTGGTAATAAAGAAGATAAGCTTTTCTGCCATTTAGCTGCCTGTTGTCTTCCCTCTAGGTAGTTTTGAAACCAGGCAATAGAGTGATTGTCTAAGGCCAAGTTTTGTAAAGACTGAAACAATATTGAGTGGTTAACCATGTCAAAGGCCTTTGGCAGGTCTAGGAAGAGTGCAGTTAATAATTTACCATTATTTCTTTGAAGATTTATGGTATTTGTAAATGTTAGTAATGAAGTAGTTGTGCTGTGGGCTGGTCTGAAACCATATTGAGATTAGGATAGGAGTCTATTGTTAATGAGGTATTGCATGTATTGCTTGTGAAAGCAATGTTCTAAGATTATGGCTAAAGGAGAGAGTATTGCTATAGGCTATAACTGGATATGTCAGTGGAACTTCCACCTTTGTGCAGAGGGATTACATGGGCAACTTTCCAAACAGGGGAAAAGTTGATTCAGTTACTGATCTATTAATAAGGATTGCAACTGGCAAAGCTATGGCATCTGATGCAGTTTGAAGGAATTCAGCTGGAAGTTGATCAGCGGCTAGGGTTTTAGGTTTTAGTTTGGCTAGTAGTTTTCTGTTATAATCGGTTGGTGCTTGTTGAAGGTTAAAAGAGAGGTCAGATAGAGGGGAGGTTAATAATTAATTGCACATCTGTCTGAGTCCAATAACATACAAGTAATTTACGTGTGAGGAGATGTAACACTGATGTATTTGTTGAGTATTCCTGACTTCACTGCATATGTGCTGATAACAAATATAGCAATGCCAGTTCATATGCTGCAAAAACTCATAAGCTTTCTACTAAAATATGCTGGGAAGAAATTAAGTGGGATATCAAAGCACTTAAGCAAAACAAATCACCTGGATAATTTCATATTTATTCTGTACCTCCTCTTTTCTGTTTTTACTTTCTTCTATATGCTTCAGACTACTCCCCTATTCATCAATGTACCTTGGCCACATGTGGGACAGTTCAGGTTTAATAATCTTATTTTGTCCATGAGCTAATTTTTACACTGCTCACTCCTCATTACTGCTAATGTCTTGTAGATTTTCACTACAAATCGCACAGACCTCTGATCTTTCTTCTACTGTCATTCTGGCAAATTGGTGATCACCTCTACAGATGTTATCCATCCTTTCACTTAAACTCCTCTGATTTATCTCATTTAGTTGTTCTCTGTCAACATCCTCTTCTGTTTTCTTATTGCCTGTAGTGCAGCCTTAAACTACTCTTTCTACTCTGTTCAGCTCAGCCAAAATCACTACCCATCCCCATCCTCATTCAAAGCAATAACATACCTCACTCACTTCATATAAGGTTATGTTAAAGAAGTTATTTCTTTCACTTTATTTAACTTCCCTTCCTGCTATACTTTTATTTTTGTTGTGTAGTACTAGAATATGTTTTTATGCTAAGTTTTTTTAGTGCCTGTAAGCTTATATAATTCACATTACTTAATTACTTTGCTTAGTTCTATAGAGTCTATTTTTAAATCGTACAGCAATATTTGAGTTTATTTCATTCTTTTGTAAATTGTACAATTATATTTTGATACATTTTTTGGTTTTGTATTTTGCAGTTTTATAATATTGCACTTGCATTTTATATTTCTGTATTTTTCTGGAGCTTCTCTCTGAGTTTTCTTTTTTCTTTTTTTATGCACAGACTTTCCCAGCAAAAAAAAATGAATATAAATAAATACATACATGCACACATACATACATGCAGCTACAGATTGACCTCTCTAAATCAAATTAATTTTGAATTTTGTTGGGTAATGCCCTAATAGTTGTTTAGATGATAAAGTAGTATTCTAATGTCCATTCTTGAATCATTTTCTCCGTGCTCTAACTGAACCCCCCCATACGTTGCCTCTGGTGATGTGCAAGCCCCCCCCCCCTTTTTTCTTTGCTGTTATTTCTGGAATTGTCCTTTGTTTAAGGTGTATAAGTTCTGTATCCACCTACTAACCACAAGCAACAGATCTGGCCAGCATAAAAGTAACTGTATTTTGAGGCATAGAAACACCTGTAAAATAGTGGATCCATACAGTTCAACAAGTTCCCATATTCTATTAATGTATGATTATCCTTAGCTGTTTATTTGTATTAAAGCCCACTGTAGCTTATCTAATTTTTGCCTCACCCCTTTTACCTAGCTCCTGCTATCTTTTTTGCTTGATTGTACTTTTTATTTAACCTAGTGATTTATAGGTCATATTTTGTATTGAACATTCAATAACACAGAACTCCAAACCCATCTTCCATATGCTACTCCCTACTATTAAATGCAAAAGGAAGCTCTAGATCATATTGCCTTTAATTGCGGTTATTTTATTTATTTATTTATTTTTTGCTGTACGTTGGGCAGTTGTGACTTGGGTCCACATACATACTAAGCTTTTTGTATTCAGTAGTCTTATTCTGGCTAACACAGGCTGACTGTCCTTACCTCTCTCCCATGATGCCTTGCACCATTTAAAAATTAATTTCTGGGAATTGGTGTCATCTTTTTCTCCCTTCTCTATCTGAAACCCTCATACATTGATGTGCAAGTGCCACTCTTTTTTTATTGCTGTTATTTTTGGAATTGCCATTTGTTTAAGCTAAAATATACAATTGCTTCCTGTATATTTTGTAATCTTATGCAATCTTAATCTAAAAAGTACCATGTAATGTATGTTTAAATAGCTTGCAAGCAACCACCTATTACAAAGTTGGAGAACATTCGGATTCTTTTTCAGTATAAAATGCATGTGTAATAGTTTGTGTTAGAACTTCTTATGCTGTCTAGTTATAATTTTTCCAACAATTAAACTTCCTATTAAGTGCAAATGCAAATGTAATAGCAATAAAAGGAACTCAAGATTTTACTTATTGAAGCATTTAAAAGGTGTAATGTTGTTGAGTTTGAACTAGCTGTGTAAAGCTACCCTGTCAGCATTTATGTTAGTGGATATACCTGTTTCAACTGAGTAATCCAGTGAGAAATTACCCTGCCTAATATGTGTGCAGCCATAAATGCTGCAATAGATAAATCCTGTAAGACGTCCTCATTATTACTTATTTTACAAGATATGCCTTCTAAGGCCTCTGCACTATTTGCCAGTGTTCTGGTATGTTATTGCTTTATTCTGCTTCTGTCATTGTGTTTGCTTTAAATGGAACATGCTTTAGTACAGCCACTATTGTTCTCCTGAACTCATCCTATTTTCTTGTTATGGCTAACCACCCTCCCTAATCCCAGGCCTCCTTCCTTAATTTTTGGCATTTAAGTAGCTAAATCTATTACATATGTTGCTAACAATTACTCTCCAAACTGACCATCCCTATCCTTTCTTCCTTAGACTCTTTTAGACTGTAACTAATTATTTTATACTGTATCTGTGGTCATTTTCCACCAAATGCACATCTTCTTCCCCCCTTTTTTCATTCCTACATCTATAAGTTCTATATCCACCTACCAACCACAAGCTACAGATCTGACCACCATAAATGAAGCTGTATTCTGAAGCATTGAAACACCTGTAAAACATTGGATCTGTATGGTTTAACTAGTCTCCATATCCTATTAATGCATGTTTATCCTTAGCTATTTTTAACTACTCTGTTCTTATTCATAAATGCCCTCCTTGCATATCACAAAGACTTGCCTTCTTTTCTCCATTCCCTCCTTTAGCCCCTTCAGTATTTTTTTTTAGACATTTTCAATAATTGTATTAAAGCCCACTGTAGTTCATCTAATATTTGAGTCACCCATGCCATCTTTTTTACTTCACTGCACTGTTTCTTAACCTAACTATTTATTTATCATATTCCGTTTGTATTGAACATTCAATAACACAGAACTCCCCTATCTTTTAACCCATCTCACATATGCTGTTAAATACTATTAACTGCAAAAACAGACTCTGAGTCATGCTGTCTTTAGCTCCTAATTGTTTTTTTTTTTGTACATTGGGCAGCTGTGACTCGGGATAAACCTATTCTGTTCCCCCTCACTCCCTTCGTGCTCACTTCACTCCACTACCCTACCCCCAATTCCCACCCAGACCCACTTCAACTGCAGGTATACTAACCTTATCAACACCTCTCCAATACCTCCACCAATCACATACATTTTCCACTTAACCTCATACTCTACCCCACCCTAAACAACTATACCAAGTTCAGTCATTACAAGTGGTCCAACCCTCTTACATACCATATCAACCACCATTAGCAATTCCACTCCTATCAGATCTCTTTTCTCTTTTTTCTATTAATCCTACTACTTACATTTAATATGGCATACCCTCTATCATCCCACCATAGTCTGTCTCTACTGCCTCACATTGAGTCTCTCACTCCTAACACACAGCACAGCATTCAAAACCCACAGAATCAATATAATCAAAAAATCTACCACATCCATCACAGGCTTTGAAAAACAAACAGAAAGTAACTGTATCATATCATCCAGCCATCTTAAGTCACATACCCTTCTATTAATGAAATATAAAATTTTGCAACCCTGCTCTAATTTTAATCTAGTGCTCCTCTCAACTCCAGTATCAAAAAGAAAACCAATCAGCACCAACTATTACTCCTCCCATTTCCCAGTTTTACCTCAATGCGGAGACATCCATCCAAACCTAGGTCCTACTTCAACTTGCCTTTCTTAAAATAGATCCACCTCTAGCACTCTGTTTTTAGTCACATTACACCCAAGTAGCATCTGTAATAAACTAACAGACTTCCATGTGTGGTTATCACAACACACCCCTGATATACTTGCAGTCACAGATACATGGCTAAAGCCAAATATACAAGACATCAAACTACTTCTTCTAGGCTTCAACATAATAAGATCTGACAGAACTCACAAAAAAGCAGGAGAGGTAGCTTTACTCCAACTGAACTCATATACAATAATACCCTATTCCAAGCCCATCCCAAAATTCAGTAATGTTAAACTCCTCATAGCCTTCTTAAAATGCAACAAAACCAAACAACTTTGTATTACAGTTCTGTACATCCCCCTGGTTACAACACCCCCATACTAGAGGATATCCTGTCCTAGATGTCACAAAATATATCCAATGACACAATAATCATGGTTGATGTCAATATCAATTGGCAAAACCTAATCTCAAACTTTTCAGATGATAGAATAAATATTTTTGGATTTACACAATTTATTACAACCCCAACTAGAATTCCTAAAAACAGCAACCAAGAATCAGTCCTAGACTGGATCTTAGTCATAGATCCATATAAATATCCTAACTCCAGTACTGTCCTGGACACCTTACGTGATCACCTTCCTGCATATACTCGCAGGACAACCACTCAATCACCTAAAGGCCTTAATTATAAAACCTCCCGCAAACTACTGAACTTCAACCAACAACTCTTTGCAAATATATTTAAATCCTTAAACTGGTCCATACTAAAGACACTACCCTTAGAAAATGCAGTTATGTACTTCAACAACCTATTTCTGGACACCCTTAACAGCCTAGCTGCACTTCAAGCAAAATAACTAAAATCAGTCATGTGCTCTGGCTAATAAAGTCCACAAAAAAAACTACTAGTAAACAGAGACAAAGCTTGGAAGGAATGGCAGAAGACTAGGAATTACCTAAATTTACAAAATTATAGACATCTACACAATCAGGCAAAGAAGCTTATAGCTATTGATAAGAAACAATACTTTTCACAACAACTAACCATCTACAAAAACAACCTGAAAAAATTTTGGTCTACTATCTCGTCACTTCTCACCCCGGTATCCAAACAAAACCCTACCACATTCACAGACACATTCGCAGACAAATCTCCATCTGAAATTGCAGGACTGTTTAATACTCACTTTATAGAAAGCATAGCTAGCTTGGCCAGAGATCCTAGCAAGCCCCCTTGTCCCAAGTCCACAAATAATCTCAACGCACCTCTCTCTCTCAGACATCATCCAAACACATTGCATTCCCATCATTCTCTCCTCAAAAAATCTCAACTCCAGCCTCTAAACCTCAATGCCTCTCACTGCATCCAGTATCCACTAGCTATATGCAACCTCCTACATAAATTTAAACCTTGCTCTCTCTCCACTGATAACTTTCCAGCAGAGTACTTGAAAATTTCTGCTGATGCCATTGCCTTCCCAGTCAGTATTCTCATCACTAGAGCCATCATAGAATCCTGTGCCCCCTCCCATTGGAAAAAAAAAAACTATCATAACAGCATTACTCAAAGGAGGAAATCCACTGAATTGTCTAACTTTCCCCCTGTTGCCATCCTATCTACTCTCTCCAAATTCTTAGATAAATATGTATATAAACAACTCCTTGACCTCCTTATCCACAATGAACTATTAACACCCACCCAACACAACTTCAGACCAGCTCATAGCGCAACAACTGCAATAATATCCTTCATGGACACAATTAACAAAGCAAGATACTCCAGACAACTAAACTCAGCACTATTTATAGAACAGATCTAGCAAAAGCTTTCAGTACTATCTCATATCTCAAACCGTACAGCAATATTCTTCCTGTGGCTTTTCTTGTCCCTCTCTACAGTGGTTTTCCAGCTACCTATCTGACAGACACCAATGCATGAAATGGCAAGGCTGTCTTTCTCAGTATCTAACTAACAAAATGGGAGTTCCACAAGGATCCATTTTGGAATGCTCCTCTTCAGCACCTTCATTAAAATCTCCACACTGCTTCCTGTCAGAGTTCCATAATCCAATATGCCAACGACTCAACTCTCATCTCCTCTTCCAATAACTTAGTACATCTTAGACAAATAACCCAAACTGCCTTCACCTCCATAGAGTCCTGGCTCAATAATGCACAACTATTATTCAGCCTCAACAAAACTGAACTCCTTTGTTTTATACCAAGGGCAATCTCAACTGACTTTAAGATATTTTCACTAAATAACACAGAAATTGAAGTGGTCCCATACATCAAATTATTAGGAGTAACAATAGATAATAAACTTACCTTTGACCTTCATAAACATAACACTATCAAAAAAAAAAAACACCACAAATAAGGGATGCTCTAGCAGCATAAAAACTTCATGGAAACAACCACCAAAACAATATTAGCCAAAACCTAGTTGCTACCCTCCTTACTATATGGTATCCACATTTTAACCAACTTTCAAAATATACTAAAAAATAAGCTTGAATCCTGCTATAACAAATTCACTAAATTTGCAACAGGTGTATCATACTATAAATACCACCTTCAACTAACAACTGCCCATCAAATTGTTTAAAAACCTGAGGCCTGTCCCATCTTAAATTCTATACTCCAAATCTATACACCTAGTCCGGCTCTCTGCTATGAAGACAAACAGCTTCAAATTCAATTTAACCAGCAAAATTGCTAGACAATGTCTATACTCCTACTCAGTGACCAAACTATGGAACACACTACCTACCCATAGATATCAGAACTACCTCGAACTTCAAGAAATTCAAGTTTAAACTAAAATACTTTCTACTCAGGTCACTTATCTGTCCCTGTTCCAAACCAAGCTGATTCCACCCTCTTTAACTCACCCTAGTTCAATTATTCTTCTCCTCTTTCCTCCCCTTTTACCTCCTTTCTTCCACCTTTGTCTGTATTGCAACTAGTGCCTCTAATAATTTTCACCTTCCTCTTTCCATCTCAGATCCCCCCTATTTTAATCTACCTAATGACCAACTCTCTCTGCTGATTGAATCAGTCTACCTTCTTATTAAACCTGTATTGTCATTACTCCCCACACTACCACCCTTTAACTCCCTTATCTCCATTTCCAATTATGTTTGTCTACCACGTCCACTAATAAGTGTGGATTTCTGAATTTACTCAAATAACCTGACCAGTTTATACAGTTTCTTATTTTGCCATCATACCTACCTATGTATGTAGAAATATCCCAGCTACCATATTTCGTTAATCTTCCTATGCAAATGTATGTCTGCAGATATGATTGTCAATATTCTCTGTAAATGTTTATGTATTTTAAATATGCTTAAACATGCTTGTTTCTCTCTTATGTAAAAATGTATGTGTATGTTTTTTTTTTTCTTTCATCTGTAAACTTACTTTTCTTCTCTGTTTTCTGTTTCTGTGGTTAATTATGTAAAATTATATTTTTCCTTTTCATTGTATTGAAGCTTTTATCCTTGGGCCGCCACTGAAAATGGCTTTCTTACCCAGTCGGACTTGCCTGGTAACCAAATGGCCAATAATATCAAATAAATAAATCACTTTAGCATGTGGAGTTGGAGTTGGACAGCACTTTACAAAAAAAAAATCAGAAAATCTAGGGCTTATGGGGGAAAGTCCAATGGACCTACAGTGGTTGACATGACCTCTTGAATTGAAAAAGGTCATGCAATCTGTTTGGTCCTGTGCATTTATTTTACAAGGACTATGCATAGCTCATTGTGTCCCTGCTGTGATCACTAAATGGTCACATTCCTTTTGGCTCCAAGGCATAAATGAGAGATATCTCGATATAAAGTCATATTAGCTCCAAACTATTACAAAAAATGTGTCAAAAGCCCAACTAAAATTGTCTTATGGGTTGCAAGTGGCAGACGTTAATGGGGGGGGGGGGATAAGGAAGGATACTGTTGCCTAAACTGCTAACTAACCATTGAAGGTATGATTGACAGTATAGTTTAGCCTACAGTATGAAAGCTATTCTCCATCCAATATGGAATGTGTGGCCTGTGACCTTATTCTTTCTGTGTTTCTCTGAAAAAGCTTCAATATTTCCAAAGTAATGAGAGAAGGAGATACAAGAATCCATCAGCAATATAATATAATCAGGTCAGAGACCATATGAATGTGCAGTGTCATTTATTTATTTATTTTATTTATTTATTTTATTTTTTATTTTTATTTCATAAGGCTGACTTGGAAATAAATACATGTAAATGCAAGTTTTGTATTATAAGTTTGCAAGCAGTACTTTGTTATCTTCTTACCCTGTATTATGTGGAGATATAAGTTGTTTCATTTAGACAAGGCAATGCTAACTTGCTCATTATAAATGCATTGTGTGATTAAACTTTATAGATCATACATCTAGGCAGTAATATAATCTGAGGCTAATAATAACGACAAGAGGTGCATGCTGGGAACTTAAAATGTGTGAATTTATGATAGAACATTTTTGTTATCCTTGTCAAAGCTTCAGTTTAAGATGGCACACCTCCTGGCTCCATGGTGAAGAGGGATGTCTGTCTGACTGCAATTGATTAATAGCTCAACACTAGAGAGGAGTTAGGAGGGTGGGGTGTGAAGGAATGTAATTTTATAGATTCATCCATTCTGAGAGGGAGAGATGGGTCCTCTGTCAGTTATTTGACACTCCCAGCAATGGGGATCTGACATTATTACAAGAGGATTGCCTTTAAAAATTCAGCTTTTGAGGGTCAGGCTGGATCTGACTGATGGCATGTGTGGTGATGCACATGATGTCAGAAGTTTTGCCAAGGTAGGGCAATAAAATCACTGCATGCATGACAACATATAAAAGTCTACAAGATTCTCTGCTTCAAATTTCCCCAATCCCCCTCCTCACCACCTACAGCCGTGGTAGTTCCAGTCCCAAAAAATAGTACTGGGATCACTAAAGCAAGAAGTAATACCAGTGAAATGAAGCAGGCGGTCATCTGGAAGATAAGTAATGGGAAGCCCAAAAACTAAAATGAATGAATGAATAAAGGGGTGGATGAAGTAATAAATAAATAAATACTTAAGTGCTTATTATGTATAGCCTTGTAAATGCATGATTAAACGTTTAATGCATGTTTTAAGACTAGACTGCATGAGTGCATATGTTGTTTGGTGATATCTTTTAATGATTAATTTTTTGAGAATGCTGACAAGGGAAAAATGAAAATATGAATCATGTTGAAGTTAAACAGCTAGTATTACTGCAAAGTTTAACTGCTGTAATGCAATTTGACACCTTGCATTACACTATAATTTGTTGATTGTTCAGGTTGTTGACTTCTACACATGAGCAAGCTCTATAGAAAATATTATCTTTCTTTTTTTTTGTTGCATGCAACATGTTCTGCCTTATGCACCTAGCATGGCAGACATGTTATTATATCCCTGAATGTGTAGCTCAGTAAAAGTGTTCACAGTTCAGAAGTATTGCCTGCAGAATTCTGTCCTGGACATTATGAGGTATAATAATATGCAGTTATATCATCTGAATGGAAAGCAACCATGAGAGGGACAGTTTTAAGAGGCTTTTGCCCTACTAAATATAGAGGCTGCACTCACACAGAAGTATTAATCAGTGGCCACACAAAGGGTGCAGGAATTCAAAGTCAAAGCATAATTCTTGTTGTCTTAGCTTTAAGACTCTTCACAAAGTAAACTCCCAATAATTAGCACTGGACAAGGGTGCAGTGGTCATCATCAATGATTTCCAGTTAATGTATTCAGTCGTATGGTATATTATCAGTCATATGGTCAGCATCTCTGTGACCACACCATGTAGATCACTTACTGTTACCTTCTAATTACATTTCATTGATGATACCTTTCTTTTCATATTTATCTAGACATGAAATACACTTTGGTATCAAGTCTGATTTTCTGTTTTTTGTAGTTTATTCTCCAGAAGAGTCATGCTTTGAAGTTTCTTTAAAATAGAAATATGTACATAATTAAATATCTGAAAATACAAATTCTGCAGTTGTACAAGTTAGAGACCTAGTAAAAGTTTAAATAAGATCATTTTATTTGATATCTTGTAACACATCCTAATTCTCTTGTTTGTGTCATTAACTCATTGCATCCTACATGGCCATACTATGAGTTACTGTGTAGCCTGGGGGCACACACATTGCATCAAGGATGTTCCCCTGAATCTTTAAATCTGGATTTTTGCAACTTTATACGACCATTTTATTTAAAATGCTAATCCTACAGATTACACACACACACAGAAAAAAAAACACAACACAGTTTAGTAGATGATATAAGTCCTGTAAAAATATGCTTACATTTGAAGATATAACAAAACACACTGTTCAACCTATTCTGTTCTTCCACACTTTGCCTGTGTGTTTCCTGTATCCATAGTCAATAACCCAGCAAAATAAAACATTTATCAATAATTTAGTCCTTTAGTCCCAAGCTCCAGCAATCAGTCACCTGCTGCCATTAGTTTAGCTAATATTTTTTAAATAAATCAGATGGAAGCATTTTGTTTACCATGCCATTTATGCGTTTCCTTCTTACTCATTAACTGCTACACACTTTGCAATTCAAAGGGGAGTATGTTAATACTACAGTGCAACTTCAGCACAGGTATGATTTAGTACTACAGTGCAACTTGGGCAGAGATGTGATTTAATAATGTGGTGCAGCTTGAGCACAGGTGTGATTTAATACCACAGTGCAACTTGGGCAGAGCTATGATTTAATACCACAGTGCAACCTCTGTACAGGTGTGATTTAATACCACAGTACAACTTGGGCAGAGCTATGATTTAATACCACAGTGCAACCTCAGCACAGGTTTGATTTAATACCACAGTGCAACTTGGGCAGAGCTATGATTTAATACCACAGTGCAACCTCACCACAGATGTGATTTAATACCACAGTGCAACTTGAGCAGATGTGTGATTTATTTATTTTATTTTTAATTTTTTTATGTTTGTACTGCCAGCGCAGTTCCTTCTAAAGCCAGTGCCTGTGGCCTTTTCTTGTAGTGTTACCCTGGTAGGGCAAGCAGAAGAGGGATTACAATGGTGATCTTTGCTGTCACTTTTATTTATTTATTTATTTATTTATTTATTTGTTTGTTTACATTTGTTGACCGGGAGTGTCCGACTGGATGTAGGTCCATTTTCAGCAGAGGCCCGGGGAGAAAAGCTCCACAGTTAAAATAAACAGACAGTAGTTACATTGGAATACATAGCGATTAACAATTTACATAGCAATTACTTACAACATATTTACAGATGAAGAACATAGTACAGCAGTAGACAACTAGAATCTTTTATCTGTGAAGTACATAACAGACATTAACAAATGTTACAATAAGAAGTTCCTGCTGTATAATAAGTACTAGGCTTATGAGCATCTGAGCTTGCTATAATCAAGGTAGTTAGTGGAGTGGAAATAAAGGTAGTGGTTGGGTAATATTAGAGTGGGAGTTGCAAGGGCATAGCCAGCATGTTTTTAGGTGCGCTTTTAGTAAAGTTTTGAAGTGGGTGCATGATGGTATGGAGGTAATTGTGGGTGGGAGGGAGTTCCATAATTTGGCTATGGTGCAAGAGAATAGTGCTTCTCCAGCAGAGTTATTGGCTTTAGTGATCTGCAAGTGATTTTTGTTGCTGGATCTTAGTGGTTTGGTGGTGCGATAGGGTTGGAGTTGATTCTGGAGGGATGGGACATTTAGTGGATGGTTTACTAGTTTGTGGGTGAGTGAGAGTTGATACCATTGAAGGAGGTGAGTGAGTTCAAGCCAGCCCAGTTCGGCAAGTGAGAGACAGTGGTGACTACGGTAGGATGCCCCTGTGGCGAATTTGGCGATTTTGTTGTAGCAGGTCTCTAGCTTGTTTAGATCGCATTGCCTTAGGAAGGTATATATTGGGGAGGCATAAAGTAGGATGGAGATAAGGTGGAAATTTGCTATTGAAATCTTTGCTGCTTTGGTGAGAAGTTGCTTATTTCTGTAGAACGCTCCTAGTTTTTTGTGGACTTTTTTTATGGTCATGGATATGTGAATGTCAAATTTTAGTTTATTGTCTATTTCCACTCCTAGCAATTTGGTGTGTTCAGTTGGGTATGTAGTGGTGTTGTCTTTTGCTGTGATGTTAAAAGTGAGAGTTGTTTTGAGTATGTTTGGTGGGTTGGAAGATGAGTAGTTTAGTTTTTGTGTTGAGTATTAATTGGGCATCAGATAACCAAGTTTCAACAGAGGAAAAGGCTTCCTGTGTGACTTTTTGCAGTTTGGGTAGGGACTGGGCTAAGCAGATGATAGTTGAGTCATCTGCATATTGTATGAGTGTGCCATGTTTGGTGGCAGAGGCTAGATTATTGGTGAAAACAGAGAAGAGTAGGGGTCCAAGGATGGATCCTTGGGGAACCCCTATGGAGACAGGTAGTTGGGGAGATATGTTATTCTGCCATACAACAGATTGTTGGCAGTCAGACAGGTAACTCTGAAACCAGTTGGTGACTGATTGTGAGAAGGATAGGTTATTGGGGACAGAGATAAGTTGTTTGTGTGGGACCATGTCAAATGCTTTAGATAGGTCTAGGAAAGTAGCAGAGGAGAGATAGCCATTGTTTTTATGCTGAAGGATAGTGTTAGTAAAGGAGAGTAAGGCAGTGGTGGTGCTATGGTTTGGTCAGAAACCATGCTGAGTATTGGAAAGGGGGTTGTTAGTAAGGAGGTAGTCTGAGACCTGAGAGAGTATACATCTCTCTAGTATTTTGATTTTTTTTTATCTAGTATTTTATTTACTGCTTTAGAATAGCAAGGGGGACATAAAAGATATGTGTGTGTGTGTGTGTGTGTGTGTGTGTGTGTGTGTGTGTGTGTGTGTGTGTGTGTGTGTGTGTGTGTGTGTGTGTGTGTACGTGTGTATGTGTGTGCGTGTATATGTATGCATATCTTACCCTTATGATTCTTGCCTGAAAGGCATACTTAAGTGACAATCAGGATATAAGTAACAATTCCAACAAAATAATTAGGGAGACCACACCAGTGTAAGCAACATTCTGTTATATTCATAAACGTTATATCTATCTGACTCACTTCACTTATCATCTCTTATGATTGTTTGTCTTCATTAATAGCAGATTTCCATATTCTCAAATGATGAAATAAAAAGACGTTTCATCCAATAATAAAATCTTAGCATTGCAAACTATCTGCTTGTCTAACTTTTATAGGTTTTGATTTTATATTCTATAATAATGGTCCTTCTTCTTCTGTTATTTTTGTGTTTTGTTTTTGTTTTGTGAACAGCAGTTTATTGATTTTTACATTACAGACATTTTTAGGCAATGCAAGAACAAATGCTAAAAAAATAGTGACCAACAGGCATCTCTAATAAAACAGTGTAACTTGTTTAAGTAAAAATATGCATATAACAGATTATGACTTATTCGTATTTCATTATTATAAGTGCAGTTGATTGTGGAGATATTGACAAATTACTGAATGTCTACTGACAAGCTTGTAATTTAAGCACTATCATACAAATAAAGAAATGCAGTATTTTTTCTATTATTTTCTACAGCTGTATATGATTAGAAAACCTGCTAGGAAGATTAAGAAGCATATGACTTACATGTGATGCACAGTATACTTCTGAGAGCAACAGACTGAATTGTGTTGCCTAGATAATTATTATGCATTTATTCAACCATTTGAGCATGCTCATAGATGTCAGATGTACATAGACAAGGTGGCTAGAACTGTTGGACGTGTGTGTGTGTGTGTGTGTGTGTGTGTGTGTGTGTGTGTGTGTGTGTGTGTGTGTGTGTGTGTGTGTGTGTATATACACTCTGATGGTAATAGGTTCTACTGTATACACCTGGCAGCAATGAGTTATATTACTGTACCTATTACTTATCTATTTATTTTTAATAGAATCACAGATCTGATGTACAGGCAGTAATGTGGTTGCAACTGTTTGGCACCTCTTTGTAATTGGGGGAAGTTGCAGTGCTGCCCTTCATAGGTCTGACAGCAATAAGCTTAAATGCATATGAGTGTAACAGCAACAAATTTAAGTACATTACTGTTTTTATTATTTATACCTTAATTCAGTGTGTGTGTTGTCTTTCGTTTTTTCTCAGTTAGGGGTTGCAACAGCGGAACTCCGGTCCACTAATGATTGGCAGTAGATTTTCACTAATGCCGAGGTGCCAGCTTGACGTTCAACCTTCAACGAAGGCACGCCCATTTTGTAATTTGAATCTGACATCTAAGGTGTACATAGTCAATGAATTGGCAGGAATTGTTGGGTAAGGTGTCATTCTATCAATGAAACTGACTTACCCTTGCTCTCATATGATTACATTTAAACAGTCATTGGTCTGTCTTGGCAGGACTAGAGTGGTTTTTATTTTTGTAAAACAAATTGAAATGCACTAAAGTGGTCATCATTTTTTTGTTGCATTTGATCACAGACATCTAAGCTGTATCCAGTCAAAAAGGGAGCTTATACCATGAGGGTACTAAGGTAGTCTGTGATTAAAAGTGACTGACACCAGTGTTTTTTTTACATAAGAGTTAAGCAGTCATTCACCTGATAAAATGTAACCCTACACCATTCCAATTAGCCCCATCAACTCATTTGCTTTGAAGCCACCTCCCTCCCCCCTTTAAAGTCAAGAATAATATGTAATATTACTTCAGGCTGAGTAAAGCAACATGTTCTAAACTTAGTTCTGAGGAAATCACTGTAATGCTTAACTTGGTTACAGAGACATAGATCTTTATTGCTATGTACCATCATTGTTATTTGCCGCTCTCTCATTTACCCTTTGGCTCACAACAGATCCATAAATGTTTTATTGCTCAGGCCAACAAATTTTGTTTGTATCTGATTTATATAACTAGTGTGCTCTTACAAAATTAAAAACAAAAATAATCCTGTTTTTTCAGATTTTTTTAAACAGAATTTTATGTTATATTGCAATCTGCTTCTTTGCTGACTTCTTGTTACATTAAAACACAAACCTTATGCATATTTAGACTAACTATGATACATGTTTGTGAAATTATAATCACACTACCCACAGTTTAAGCTATATGCAGTAAAAAGCATTTTATGATAATAAAGTTGCTTTTGTATATTAAATCAGGCAGTCACCAGCTAAGTGCATTTCATAGGTAAGGTCCTAATATATACTGAGGAATTTGCTACAATATTTTATATCGTTACAGGGATATGGCCCTATATTATATATTTACATTTTCAAAACTGGAGTTTGTGCTGTTGTAATGTTAGGAAGGTCTATTGCCACACAGTGTGTTAGGCAAAAATGATAGTGAACATACTTGGATAATACAAACACAGCAAGAAATTAACTATGCATAGAATGTAAGCTAAATATTATTCTGATATGCAGAAAAATACCTCATGAAATTAGCAAGGTGACATCTGCAAGATGACAGCATAAGGTAGCCATCCGCAGTGAAACATCATTGTTGTAGGTAAAAGGCTTGAGTTAATGAAAAGTTTTTTATTTTACAAATGGCTATGAAAAATATGATTTTTTCCTATATTTGCATTAATTCATCAAAATTGAATGTGGGATTTGTCATTATTACTTGGTACTATGTAACCAGCTGGTTTTAGTTCTGTTTTTCCTATACAAATTCAGGTAAGAATAACATAATGAGCAACAGAATCATGCATAGACAGTATATGTATTAATATTAGTATTATTCAAATATTCAGAATTTCATGATCAGTATATTGTGTTTTAGGAAGCAATGTGCAATGAAAGTGTATAGTAGATTTCCACTGTGAACATTTTCTTGTTGGATGTACAGAGCTTTAGTTACTAAACCTACTTGCAAAACTTTATAGAAATTATGAAATATTGTGCATGTTAGCTTTGATGAAATACAAATGCTATGTGATACTGTATTAAAATTAATGATATTGTAATAGTGAGACTAATATCTCATGAAAGGTAGTTTGTGTATAAGGGACTAAGGTACCATCTAAAAGCCGTCAGAGGCAGGTTGAACATGTGGTATCTGGCATGTACATACTATGTTGGTATTCAAAGCTCTCCAACTCATTGCACAGCATGAAATAGTGGTAAATTAGTAACTCTAAGGGCCATGAAATAGATGTCAAGAAGCCTACTGACCATGAAAGTCATGGACTTGCTCACACATGCACAGACTGCTTGACAATCAATGCATCTGCACAGGCAGGCACTAACCCCACTGCATAGTCAAGGGCTGGTGCACATTGTGCTATATTTGAGATTCATAGACATTTTACCTACATTCCTCATTAATATAATTGCCATGTTATGAACCTTGAAGTCATGTGATATAAATTACCAATGCCATTTAAATCTACTATAGTTTGTTTGTTTGTGTCTTTCGGCTTTTCCCGGTTAGGGGTCGCCACAGTGGAACTCCGGTCTGCTAATGATTGGCAGTAGATTTTTACGTACTGGCTTGCCGGGCCTAACGCACAACCTTCAATGAAGGAATGCCCATCAAATCCAAAATTACATCATTACATTGGTCTACAAAGCAAATAACTCTGTTATGTCTGCAAGGTTAAAGATATATATATATATATATATATATATATATATATATATATATATATATATATATATATATATATATATATATATATATAGACTAGTGGCAAGTGGAATGGGTGACCAGATAACATCAGGTCTCTTGTATTGTTGACAGATGTTGCTCCACAGCACACTGCTGACAGGAAGATGGGAAACACAAGGAAGGTTGTGATGGATATCTGCATCAAATAAGTGCATTGATCCACAGAGTAGAGAAGTCCTCTACATCTGCAGTGGCCCAGGTACATAAGCAGTGGTGAGTGAGTAGAAGGGCTGCATCAGTGGATGATTCCTGTATTGTTTGGGTGGGATCTGCTCCACGGCAACCTGATAACAGGTGATTGGGAGCCCAGAGAGATCTAAAATGATGAATGAGAGAAGACAGGGCACAGATGCAGGCAAACAGGCAAACAGGCAAAATTAGCCCAACTGATATACAACTGAGGGGCCATGTGAGGTTAACTATGTCTCCTGGTGATCACCTCAGATGAATATGGATGTGTTGCCATGTAGAAAGTCTGCATTGCTGGATCTGGTAAGTCATAGTGGATGGGGAGGTTTGAGGGAGGCACACTGGATAACTGATACAGGGCATGGGTGAGTGCGTAGGGCACACAGTGGTTGTGCGTTGTTGGATAAAAGTGCATGTTGCAAAGAGGATACATGTCACACAGCCTATTCTCTTGTGGCCCCGCTAACACAAGTGCACATGACTAGTATAAATGGTGCTGCATATATTTTGTGCCTGCTCACTTACCTTAGATGTATGACTGCATTTCTGGGTATATACATGGTCCAAAAAGAGGAGAAGATCCTCAAAAATTTGTATTTATTTATTTATTTATTTATTTATTTATTTACTATTTGGTGACCAGGTAGGTAGGCTTTTCATCCAGAACCAGAAAGTACTGAAACAAAAGTAAGCAACATGAATATTCAAGAAGCATAAACTACATTAAGAACAAATTCAAAATCAATTTTCAAAGGGTCCTAGAACAAGCATGTGTTTGTTACAGAGCCCTAGGTACAGAAAAATGTTGCACAGTTAAAGTTAACAGTAAAACCAAAGATATGCACAATATTCACAATAGATATATAAAGTTCATTTTGAATTTCACGATTTCAAGAAACATTGTTTTATTTTTTTATTTATTTATTTGATATTTGTTTACTGGGAAAGTCCATCTGGGCCATTTAGGATAACAAACAGGGAAAGTCTATCATGTTGGATGTAGCATGCTGTTTGAATTCACAATTTTATTTTGCCTTTCTTGCTGAAGATAGTATGCTGTTTGATAGCAAATGGTGTTTTTAAGCATTGTCTTTAATGCACTTGCATTCAATTTCCTTGTGTAAGTATTCAGAGAAGGCATTTTTGAACTCCGTAAGAGATTCCAGACCCCTTAATTCAGGTGGGAGTCTTTTCCATAATGTCTGGCATAGAAGTTCTGGGCTGGAATAAATAACCTCCTCTATCCAGGCTGTACCACCACTCCCACCCCATCAGCAGCTCTCGACAAAACACCAGTAGCTATTGCTAACATATTCAATTGCTTCTTTACTGAAACTATCCAGACACTAGCCACCCAACTCACTTCTACCAAGCCTAACCCCCCTCACCCTGCCCCCTCGCCTTACCTCAAATAACAATACTGACAGCTCAAATTGTCCCATGACCATCTCTCCTTTAGGTTCCAACCTATCCCTACTACTGTCATCCCGAGCCCTTCTCAAAAAACTTAAACCCACTACTCTAGCAGCCGACCACCTCCCTGCTGAGTACCTGCAATTAGCTGCAGATGCCATCACTCTCCCAGTCTCAATCCTCATTAATAAATCCATCTCCAAGGCAACCATTCCATCAACATGGAAAATATCACATGTAATACCCCTACATAAAGGAGGTAGTTCCATAGAATTGTCCAATTTTAGGCCCATAGTCATACTCACACTTCTAGCACAAATATTAGAAAAGTGTATCCACAAACAACTAATGCACTAACTTAACCATAATAAACTTCTCACAGACTCCCAGCATGGTTTCAGACCATACCATATTACCTCATCAGCTCTCTTATCTTTCACCAATGTCATCAACCTTAATTGAAACAACAACAAACTATCATTTGCACTCTTTCTAGATCTCTCTAAAGCCTTTGAAATGGTCAACCATCAGCTACTGCTCAGTACCCTGAAAGCTGTCTTCCTGGATCATTACTCACTACAATGGTTTCAATCCTATCTAAGCGGTAGACAGCAGGCTGTCTTATGGCAGGACAACCTGTCAACACATCTCCCAGTCATCCTAGGTGTCCCGGAAGGCTCTATACAAGGTCCCCTCCTCTTCTCTATCTTCATAAACGACCTTCATACTACCATTCCAAATGCACACTGTATCCAATATGCCAACGATTCTACCTTGATTTGTTCTTCTACTACACAAACAAATCTGCTATCCCTAACACAGAATACCTTTAAAAATATTGAAAACTGGCTAACTAATCAACAACTGGTCCTGAATCCCAACAAAACCAAGCTGCTGCTTTTCTCACCTATCCCACGATCCACTCATCCATTCTTCACTATTAAGTCTAACAATGGTGCAATTATCTCCCCAGATGACCAAACTAAGCTCCTAGGAGTACTAATTGATACTGACCTCAAATTTGACATGCATATCGACCACACTATTAAGTCCATTAACAAAAAGATAGAATCCCTCTACAAGGTCAAACCTTTCCTCACCCCTTTTGCTAGGGTTCAAATGCATGAACCCATCTCCTCTCTACTCTTCTCTATGCCTCACCGGTATTTACTAACCTCTCTAAAGCTAACCTCAGCAAACTGTCTTCCTGTTACTACCATATAGCTAGATTTGCCACAGGTATGGCATACAGGACTCACCATTGCAACAACCTAACTCATCTTGATTGGCTGGAATTTCCTTCCCTTTTAAAGCTGAACCAGCTTACAGTAGCACACAAAGTACTCAATCAACCTGACAATACCCCAACCCTCAAGAGCATTATCAGCCAAAGTATTCAACCAACCTGACAATACCCCAACCCTCAAGAGCATTATCAGCCAAAGTACTCAACCAACCTGACAATACCCCAACCCTCAAGAGCATTATCAGCCAAAGTACTCAACCAACCTGACAATACCACAACTCTCAAGAGCATTATCAGCCAAAGTACTCAATCAACCTGACAATACCCCAACCCTCAAGAGCATTATCAGCCAAAGTACTCAACCAACCTGACAATACCCCAACCCTCAAGAGCATTATCAGCCAAAGTACTCAACCAACCTGACAATACCCCAACCCTCAAGAGCATTATCAGCCAAAGTACTAACCAACCTGACAGTACCCCAACCCTCAAGAGCATTATCAGCCCACATAATGCTGTCAGGCCACTTCTTTCATCCAACAAACTATCAGTCCTAACCCTAAAATCCAACAATACAGCAGGTGACTCCCTGTCTGCTAACTCAGTTGGTAAAATTTGAAATCTACTTCATGCAACTCTTACCCAAGAAACATCTCTTCCCCTATTCAAAAAAGGCCTGAAAATATACTTTAAAACTAACTGGCTCTGCCCCTGCCTAAACCCTGACCAACCCAATCCAACAACTTGATCTTTCTCTACCTATCAGGTTTAGCAATCCAGGTATTCCATTCATCTGTTGTGCCATGTCAAAATGTACAGTTATGCCTGCTGAGTTTATTCTTTCTGTATACTGTAGTGTTTTCCTGTTGTGCTTTACATTTGTGAAATGATCTGTTTCATATTTTTTTTGTCGCTCTGTTAATCTTTAGCATGGGCCACTGTATTCCTACTGTGTTAGACCTTCTGAAATGATATATCTAAATCCTTTGCTCTCTTTGAATATCATTGTACTATTATTATTATTATTATCATTATTATTATTATTATTATTATTATTTTTGTGGATCTTTTCTCCCGGGCCTCTGCTAAAAATGGACATGTATCCAGTTGGACTATCCTGGTCAACAACTGTAAAATAAATAAATAAAAAATAAAATAGTCAAGTGAAGGTACATTCTCAAGTAGCTATTTTATGTGAAGGTCTGCTTAATGTTATAGTTTTCTCATGGGTACCTCTTAGGGTGTAAACCTGGTCTTAAATGGATAGTTGCCATCTCAAAGGTATGGAATAGCCACTGTTTAGTATATGTGAATAGTAGTGTCTAGGAAATAAGTTGACCATTCAGTGACTGGAAGCCATTTTAGATGTTGTAGGAGGCTACAGTGCTGAGAACTGCTGTTGGCAAGGAGGGCATAACTGCAAATTTTATTTTCTGTGATTTGAAGTCTTTGGGAGATTTGTGCTGAGTAAAAGTAACAAGGGGAAGACTGTATTCCAAATTAGAGAGAGCATTTTTAACTGGAAAAAATTGGACTGAATGGAAGAGTTAATGAGGGATTTTATAGCAGATTTTAAGTTGACATAGTACTGTCTTCGTTGTTTTGTCTATATGATTTGAAGACCATTGGGATGGTCCAAGGTTAAGTTCTAGGTATTTGTGTTCAGAAATGAGTAGAATGGTGTTCATTGTGGTTATCAGTGATGTATATATGAGGCAGATGAGGGCATCTTTGAGGGGTATAAATAGCATCATGTTAGCTTTTGTGCTTTATTAAAATGTGATTATAATCAGTCCAGATGCATAACTTAGAGAAAGACTCCTGTTTGTTTGTTCCTAGGCAGAGACTGCATGAATGTTGGATCCTTAGTGTGTACAACTAACTGGGACTTTCATTGTGTGGCAGAATATGACTTTGTATGGGGACTGTCATTACAGACCTCTCCTACCAGCATGGAGAATTGCATTGTGTCCAAAAGGACCCTAATTCCTGGCAGATGCCCAGATATGGAAGTAGAATTAGATGCAACATTCTGTGTCCCTTTTGGGGATGCAACAAGTTGGTATTTCCTTATTTTAGTAATATGTTTTTTGAGGAACACTAGTGTCTTCAGCTCACGGGTGCTCAATACCACAATATCCCCCTTATAGGAACATCTGAAAGGAGACACAAAACATACCACATAAGGTATATTTGTGCATGACAATTATCTGTACTATTGTCACAGCACTGGAAAGTGGAAATGCCACAAATTAGAAGTGCTACACAAGGATGTTTATCTGTCTTTCACAGATACTACAGTTACAAGACCTTCCACTGAGGATAAAAGCTTGCATGATATCATTGCTGCATTGGACACTGATAGTGGTGGTGACCTATGAGAAACACAGTATAAGGGTACAGGTAGACATGAAGGTAGCTGCCTAGGGCCCAATGCTAGCTGGGGGTACCTGGCCTGGCATTAAGAAAAAAAGAATATGCTCTGTCTTTAAGAAATCACACTGTCTCAGCCCAGCATCATATATATTTCATATATCATTGTGTACAAGAAGTGAGTTGCAGCAGAAACAGCATAGCATGGGAGATTTGAAAGTCCAGAGCAGTTATTTGGAAGAAACTTTGCAGTAGATTTGGAAAAGTGAGTGCACAAGGACATGTGTGTGTGTGTGTGTGTGTGTGTGTGTGTGTGTGTGTGTGTGTGTGTGTGTGTGTGTGTGTGTGTGAGTGTGTGTGTGTGTGAGAGTGTGTGTGTGTGATGCCCCAGTTGTCTAGTTCAGTGACTTGGTCAGAGTTAAACTCTGAACCTTAATTACAAGGGGTAAGAGTCTTAGCCCTCCACACTAGCTGCCAGGCATCCTTTAACTTTTTTTTGTAAATCCTTGAGGATTACAGTCTGCCAATGTCATTTATGGGTTTTAATACTTTTGAGGTTGATAAAATAAATGTTGATGCCAAACCTATTGCTATGGTAACATTTTAAGTCCATTCCTATCTGCCTCCCAGTTTTGCAGAACATCTCTTATTCTCCTCCATATCTGTGACCTATTCTTGAGCAAGTCATTTAACCAGACGGTACTTTAGGTCAACTGGAAATTTGGGCTGGACTCCTCAATGGTCCACTGGACTACAATCCTAGTAACTAACTGTGAGCCAGAGTACTTATAGTCGTGTGTGTGTGTGTGTGTGTGTGTGTGTGTGTGTGTGTGTGTGTGTGTGTGTGTGTGTGTGTGTGCGTATGTGTGTGTGTGTGTGTATATATATATATATATATATATATATATATATATATATATATATATATATGTGTGTATGTTTATGTGTGTATGTATATATATGTATTTATGTAAAATTTTTCCTTATAGCTTTTTTACCTGCATGGTGCTTAAAAGTCAAGGCAATGAAACAGTGGACAGAAGCAAGAAATGCAATATTATAAATGTCAGGTTCCATTTTTACAAGATCAGTGAAAGGAGATACACTAGGAAATGCAATAGTTGTTCATTACTACAACCAATGTAAGCAGGATGTGATTATCTGGCCCAGTGCTAGAAAAGCTAGGCAGGGAGAGAAAGGAGTAAATGTGAGGGACCCATGCACTTCTCCCCTGGGGGTGTGGAGAGGGAAGCAGATGCATTGAAAGTTTGAGACCATGCTTTTATTTGTTATATGATTTTTGTGGCAGTGCATACATAGTTTGTTTTGTAAACTATTTCCATTTTGGTCCAGTGAGTTTAGGAATTAAGTTGGGTGGAAGAAATTTAGCTTTCAGAACTTGGAGCACATGTATTAGGGTTCCTGGCTGTGCCTTTGGGATTGCAGGGTCTAGTACGTGCTTGTAACATGGCTGTATTCTTAAATGGAGTCTCTTTAGTCAAGATTATGAGTGGTATTCATAGTCCAAGTATTTGCATTTGTGCAGCAGTCATCTGCAAATAGCACAGCTATGCCTGTATGCAAATATAATGAATGCAAGCTATTTGTGATGACTGTGGCGGAGCAAAAACATATGTGAAGAAATCCTTACTTTTGTAAAACGCTTAAAGTAGAAAATATTATTTTTTTTATTTGAAGCTACTATGTTAAAATGTAAAGTCTCAATTGATTTGGGACTTTTTCAGATATTATGGACAAGTGTGACTTTGAGCAAGCCCACTAGAAGTACTGACATGCAGTTAAGGCAAGTGACACACAGCATAATTAGTTATAATGAGTTTTAAGATTGCCATACTTCAAACGTGCACAGAATAATGGTGATAATTCCACAAAGTGTTTCATAGTCTTTTATTTTACAACTATTATCTTATGGCAAAAGGACTATTGTGGCCTAGAGTGGTGTCTACTCAAGCAAAGCAAGATATATAATATATATATATATATATATATATATATATATATATATATATATATATATATATATATTCATAGATATGTCATTATGGATACTTTGCTTTTGCTATAAGTTGTTGATATTAAAGATATTTGTGCTAGTATACTTATCGGGAAAAAAAAATCAGTGGCATGACTTTTGAACATACCATTGATGTAGAGACTTTTTTTGAACAATTGTGAAATGAAAACATGTTAACCCTCAGTGTAATTATGTTTTCTGTGGTCTGAATATGTCACACGAGGTGTTTCTACTTGAATTATTTATTGGCATTTGATGACCGGTGGAGGCCTGTCTCAGCAACAGCCCTTGTACTGCAGAGGGCTGGGGAGAAAAACTCCACAGTCTTTTAATGAAACATTTTTAAACAATAATATACCAGAAATCATTAAAAAAATAAGCAAAAATATAACATTGCAGCACTATGTAATACAGGAGGATCATAGACAAGTGAGAAGATGTGACATGTCTGTAGATTTCTACATTTTCTTGCGGAATTTCACAGTATTTAATTATTGCTTGATGTAGTCTGTGTTTGGTTTTATTTATTTTTATTTTGAATTTAACTGGGGTAGAACAATGATCTCACTGAACCCATTTCAGTCTCTGCCCAGGAAAAACCCAGCAGTTACAAATAGTAAATAATAGTGGATTGACATTATGTGGTATGACATTATAGAGAGCATGAATGACAAAATGAAATATTTTTGTGTGTATACATTTATATATATATATATATATATATATATATATATATATATATATATAAAATGTATAATAAATTGTGTGTGTATGTGAAGGCAATAGACAAATGACTTAGAGTGAGTGAAAAAAAACAAGGCTGTGACAATTTCAGCATTTTCATGTTTACAAAGGTGATCACACACACACAGGCTCTGCCTCTATACACAGTTTATCATTCTTCTCTCTCAAAAGACGAATGTGTAAAGTGTCTGTGTACAGATCTTTGCAGAATATCCAGATTTTCATTAAAGATTGAAGTTAGAAAATGACAGATGTTTTGAGTTTCAGATTTCATACCCTACAGAAAATTCATACTGATGCAAGACCTACTAAACTTTCTAAGTTTGTAAGAGCAACAATGAAAAATTGTCTGTATTTTTGGGCCTTTATCCTACTTTTATTTATGGCTTTATCCAGATTTCTTGCTCTGAGGTTGAGAGTATATGAAATGTGTCAGGGCCATGGCCATCAGCCAGAGATGTTTCAAATTGTGACATACTTGTTGTACCCCATTCCCCCATGTAGTGACTTAGATGTGTCCAGGTAAGGAGCAGTTAGAGTATCCAAGGTAGACACAAGTACAATCATGGCTTTTAATCGGACCTTTATTTTGCAGAATGTTCTGGGTTTGTGTCATATTTTTATACTGTTGCCAAGAAGCACTTATTTGGTACTACTACAAGCACTTATGTAACCCAGCCACTGGGGATACACAAGCCAGTGCATTTCTTCGTGCCGGTCCCAAACCCGGATAAATGGGGAGGGTTATGTCAGGAAGGGCATCCAATATAACCTCTGACAAATGACATGTGGGACAACAATACAGATTTCGATACAGGAGGATTGGTCGAGGCCCGGGTTAACAATGACAACCACCAGTACTGTTAGCCAACAGGGTGCTGGCAGAAATTAGGGGGAGGCTACTGTTGGCTCTAGAAGAGGGGGAAGGCATGCCCAAAGGCGAGATTGTGTTGATTTGGACGTGCTGAGGAGGGATGCTGGGTATATTGGGAGAAGGATGCTAAGGATGGAGCTGCCAGGGAAGAAAAGAGGAAGGACTCATAAGGTTAGATTTATGGATGTGGTAGAGGAAGTGATGTGGTGACAGAGCAAGATGCAGAGGACAGGAACAACTGGAAACAGATCTGATGTGGCAAACCCCTAACTGGAACAACTGAAAGACTACAAGCACTTATTTGGAACCAGATGGGGGTCATGTGAATATTATTTGCTTGGGGAAACTTAAAACTGTCCCTTTTGAGCCTCCATGAAAAAGGGGGGTGGGGGGAATCCAGTATGACCTGATGTGTTCCAGATCACAGCTTCTCCTCAGGTGCAGAAACTGAGTATGAAGTACTGTTTGCAGTATACCGCAGAGGTAAGTGTTCAAACCAATGTGTGTATGTAACAATGTATGCTGTGTAGAGTATTCAGCATGCACCATACTGACTGAGCATTTATTTCATGTAAATAAGTATGTCCAGCTTTGATCCCACCATAGCTCCACCCCTTTTAGTTGACCACACCCCTTCCTGTTGGCCCCACCCATCCAGCTGTCTCCTGCAGCCCCCCTTTGATTTGAAGTCACCAGCCGCCACTGTTATAGTGTAAAGGAAGTAAATTGGTTGAAGTAAACAGGAACATCCTCATATGAGCAATGTTCTTTGGATGTGAGCCTTGCATTCTTTGTTCTGTTGAATATTGTCAGTGGGTTTATTATTTAGCTTTGAACAAATTGGACAACATGAAGTGTCTAAGTGTAATATTAATATTTTAACTATAAATACATTTTAATTTAGCTTGTTTTTTGCAGGCACACAGGTGTGAAATACAGATTGATTGGGCTACAACAGTTTGTCTAACACGGTACAGATGGAAAATCCTATAAGCTGTTAAAAGGCTGCTTTCTGGTGTAGATGGTTGGATTCTCTCAGCCTTCATTTGCCTTCTGTATGACTCTGTCAGGTTAATTCATCAGGCAGTGGGATGGACTGCTCCTAAAAAGGGACACTTGTGTCCAGTGGTCTGTTCCAGGTTTTTAGCAAAGGCATTATGCATTTGTCTTTTGAATTCTTGCACTCCCTCACATAGATGTTAAGTAGTGCTTCACTATATGATATTTGAGTATGAATCCCAGGATGGCTCTTGCAGTTTAATGGGTTGCCAGATACATTTCTACTAAATGTGAGCTTCAAGGGATGAAAAGTTTACCATTTCTTAAGCTAAGTCTGTTTTTAATCTGCAAGTGTTTTCTTTTGTTTAGAAAATGGCTGTCAGTGTTTTTTTCTGTAAAATATGAAATAAAAGTTTTAAATGAAATCTAAATCTCTGTCATAATTGTAGATAAAATTGTAAAATGATGTACACTGACAGATGTGAACAGTGCTTATGGTAAATGGGAAAAGTCAGCCTAAGATATTGGTATAGCTGGTGGGGGTCTGATTCATTACCTTGCATAGGGCCCAGTTTGTCCATGGTCCAGCTCTGTTGACTCTGGAAGTGTATGCTGCAACAATACAGGATTATTATCCAATCAGATAGGTCATACCTGTAGTGAGTAATGTCAGGTGGGATAGCTAGTTTTTGATGACAGAGGAGACATAGGGAGGTCATAAATGAAATATGGGTGTCCTGCAAGCATGCTAGCCCCCTCTCAAATACTATGTTGTATGCAGTAATATTTATGATTTTTTAATGACTTGTTGGTTGTTGAACAAAACCAGCAACAGCATTTATATTGTCTGAAATTGTTTTGCTTTTTTTCATTACACTAAAACATTAATTAATTCATTAACAGGCCTGGATTGTGTACTATATAGTCTAAACATGTTGTGCTTTAGGAATATATTTTTGTAGTACCTTATTTAAAGCCTCCAACAAATACAAAGTTGTTGACATTTGTCAGGTCATACATTACACATTTTTCTGTAGTGATAATCAGAACTGTTAAGATTTTCAGCACCCATTATATAGTCCTTCTTGGGTATTACTGTGATACCATCTCCTCTACAAGATCAGATTGTAAGGGATTTCAGCATTTAGTTAAAAACTGTTACCCTGGCAGTTACTGCTGAGGATTAATGCTCCAACTTATTAATGAGTTGCTTACTGTGTCAAGGGTGCAGTGTGTGCACCTTTCCTCCAGAAGTTAACTGCTGTGTGACATTAAGCAAGCCTTTTATTCAGATACCTAACCATTTGGAGCAATTGGGAATTTGTGCTTGCCTCCTTAATTGTCCCCAGGACTTCATGCCTAGTAACAATGAAACTGTTGTTATTGTTTGCCAGTCATTCCATTTCATAGCTGATATAGATCGAGAAATGTTATAACAATATAACCAGCCCACCTATGTAACACAGGCAATTTATTTGCCAAGGGTAGTAGGCATTGCATTTGAATAGTGCATTTCTTCAACACTTTTCAGATATTACTGTCATTTCCAAAACATGGCTAAAACACTATATAAAAGACTCTTGAAATTCTTTCTTCTGACTACAATATAATTTGAGTGACAGACTGCACAAAAAGGGGGAGGTGTTGCAAACTGTCTAACTTTCTCAACTCTCAGAACTGACATACCAACCTTTAAAAATGCTGAACTTTTCATCTCTTTTCTCAATGCTAATATACTTAAGAAGCTATATATAGTTGCCCTGTATATACCACCAGGTAATAATGTTAGCTTATTAGAAGAATTATTTGCTGGATAACTACAACTATTATTACTGAAATGATGATCTTAGGAGACATTAACATTGACTGGTTATCTGTGACATCTATTACCCTAACTACTAGTCTTAACTTCGATGAGTTCTTTTCCTACTCGACTCAACAAATTGAATTATAAAAATTCTATTCTCAACTGGCTACTTGTCCGCAACCTCAGAAATTATGCTAACCTTGGGGTGCTACCTGTTTCTCTTAGTGACCATCACCCTATATTTGCAACAGAGAGATCACCCATCAGCTGGAAAAAACATCAATATAGAACAACCCAAAGTCTTATAATTTTCATTCTGACACATTCAATAATTTGGTAAAATATGTTCAGTGGTCTCTATTCATAAAAACCTGACTCTACATGAAGCCATCAACACATTCAGCAAAAAAATTATGAATATTTTAAAAACCCTTGCCCCTATCAGAAACAAATGAGTAAAAAATACTCAGTCCTCCTGGCTGACTCATTCAACTAGAATTCTCATGCAAAAACATGACAAAGCATGGAAACAATGGCACAAAAATAAACCCCCTCAAACCTTACATCTATACAAAAAGTTGCATAACCTCACCAATAAGAAGCAAATTCATCTACACCTATATATATATATATATATATTTATATATGGGTCTACTTTGATTCACTGAAAACTCATCTCACTGAATTTCAAAACAGCCGTAGCCCCCCCCCCCATCTACATTTGATTTTATATTGTTAGCTTTCAACGCCACCCCCCCCAACTAACTATATATACTAACTCCATGGTTGCACTACAGTGGGGAAAAGGACATATACATTTTATTTGCCCAATAGTACTTAATTCAGTGAAATGTGATTCAATTAAATGAGTTTTCAGTGATTTGAGATGTCAGCGATTTTTTGAGGGTGAATTAAAATTCAGTGAAATGAGTTTTCAGTGAATCAAAGTAGACCTATATATATATATATATATATATATATATATATATATATATATATATATATATGTGTATATATATATACATTATACAGGTCCACAAGATAATCATAACAAAATCAAAAGAAATTCTGGAGCTCAATTAAGAAAATTGTTCAAACTTTCTCTCCTTCCTCTCCAAATCCCTACCTGAACTTATCCCTTGCAGAAAGAACAACCAAATTTAGCACTTTCTTCATAGACATCATAGCCTCTCTCACCTCCAGCTCTCCTCAGCCATTTACTCAACCTCAAAACTCTACTAGCCCTGACATCTCTGCTTTTAATCTCCAACCTGCCTCCACATCATATGTTAAGGGGCTACTAAAGAAACTGAAACACTCTTCTCCTGCTGATGATCTCCCTGCTGAATACATTATACTTGCTGCTGACTCTATTGCATATTCATTCTCTGTTCTCATCAACTGATCTATGCAAGACTCCCATGTCCCTGCCTGAGGAAAAACTTCTTTATTATTCTCCTCCATGAAGGAGGTAACTCTTCTGAAATCTATTACTTTAGGTCAATTGCCATATTGTTCCCCCTTTCTAAGATCCTGGAAGAGTGGATTTATTAAGCAACTTCTTCAGTACCTCTTACAAAATGGTCTCTTAGCCTCAGCACAGCATGGATTCTGACCAGACCAGAGCACCACTACAGCTTTCCTCAAGTTTTTGGACACCATTAATAAGTCTAAAGACCAAAGAATGTTTATCTCTTCTGCTTTTCTAGATCTCTCCAAAGCCTTTGACACCATATCAAATAAGAAACGTCTGACTCAAATATCCTCTGTAGGGCTTTCAAAACCAAGTCTTTTATGGTTCTCTAAGTACATATCTGAGAGAATCACTCTGTCAAATGGCTTTCTTCTTCTCTCTCTCTCTCTCTCTCTCTCTCTCTCTCTCTCTCTCTCTCATTTTCTCTTAGCTAAAGCAGGCATTCCTGAAGGCTGTATTCTCAGTCCACTGCTCTTTAACATTTTCATTAGTAATGTATATACCTCCTCTCACTAAGCTTTCCTTATTCAATGTGCAGATGACTCAACTCATCTGCTCATCTGATAGCCCACTATAACTGCAATGCATGGCACAAGATACCTTCAACTAAATTGCAGTGTGGCTACATCCAAACTAGCTTTTACCTAATTCCAAAAAATACTACACTTCTACTATTTTTCCAAAGTTCCATGCCAGTGCTAAAAAGAAACTTCCATATTACCTGTCTTAACAATATAGCTATCAAAAGTAGTTACCCATACCAAATTGCTTGGAGTAATAGACTACATGTAGCACTTGGAATGACACTCAGGATATTTTTGTAAAAAAAAAAAAACTTTTAGTTTAATACAAATTAGTTAAGAGCTTTCATTCCCATTCCATAAGGCACTTCTTCAGGACTATTAAAACTTTTAAAATGCACTATTCACATATGATCACAAGACAATCGTAGGCTCATAGGTTCATAGGTTCATACTAGGCTATCTGCCCCAGGGCATTTATAAGCCTAGTCAGAGTGTGTTTGGCTTTCGCCACCCATTTTAAATGAATTTTGCTATGCCCTTTTTCGAGGTTAGTATACTGTGCCTCTGTCCAACAGTGACACAGAAGTGATACCCGGGGTAAACCTACGATCTCCCATCCACTCATCAAGATTCCTCTTGAAGAGAGTCAATGAGGGACTCTGCCTAACCTGGTCTGGGATTATATTCCAGAGTGAAGGGAGCCTCTGGGTTATGAATCTGTCCCTCCAGCATGTCCTAGTTATTTCAGTGCTGAGATTCAAGTCTCTCGAGCGTGTAGCTCGATGGGTTTTGGATTTTCTGAGGTGCAGCATGTCCATTAATTCTGGGTTGGACATGGCTTTATACGTCAGGCACAGATCACCTCTGAGCAGGCGGTATGCCACTGAGTAGAGCTGGAGTTTCTTTAACCGGGCAGCATATAGCATCTGTTTGAGCCCTTTGATCCTCTTGGTGAGGTACTTTTGGGGTCTTTCCAGTTGCTGCAGGTGTCTGGTAAGGTACATCCCAAAAGGGGCATTGTACTCAATTACGGGCCTGATGAGGCATGAGTAAAGAGGCACGATGACCTCCCCTGATTTAGATGTGAATCCCTTCATGATTAGGTGGGCTATATAAATTTTTTTTCTAACCACTTTGGCCACGTGGTTTTCAAATGAGAGATTGCTATCAACATGGGTCCCCAGGTCCCTAATTACTTCTTCCGTACTTAATGGATTACCACCTATGTGGTAATTTGTGGGCACTTTGTTTTTGCCAAAGGGGAATCACATATTCATTGCTAACAAATAAAATGCAAGAATGAATTAACTGAATTAAAATCACTAACAGGTTTGTTAAAACTGATTACGCATTAAAATATTTCAGTTTTAAAACTGAGTCCATTTATTAAAAAAAATGGACATCTTCAAAGTTAGGGATAAAGTTTATGATAGCAGTGGACACTTTTCCTGTGAGTCAAAACAAGTGGTATAGTTAGCTATCTGCAAGTTGTGCCCTGCGTTTTATGCAGGGAAATCAGCAGAAAGCTGAAAAATACAATTTTTGAACATGTTTTGGATATAAGAAATGAAAATAAAAAACAGTGACTGCAGTGTTCAAACATATAAAGTTTTTTTTAATGAACATAAATTCATTTTTTGGTGCTAGTGCAAGTAACAATTGATTTAAGAGTCTACATCATGGGTGAGCATTTAAATAAACATGAATTATAGTGGCAATTAAAATTTAATACTACATGTCATCCAGAGTTGAATGATTCAGTGTTGATCAACTCCATTTTAAGACTGAAATATTTAATGCTTAATCAGTTTTAACAAGCCTGTTAGTGATTTTAATTGAGTTAATTAATTCTTGTATTTTATTTGTTAGTGATGAACATGTGATTGTCCTATGATCATGTTTAAATCGTGTGTTTTAAAAGTTTTAATATTTTTGAAGAAGTTCCTTATGGAATGGAAATGAAAGTGCTTAACTAATTTGTACTACAATAAAATGTTTTTCTATAAAAATATCTCAACCATCGTTCCAAGTGCTACAGGTCATTTATTGGTCAGTTGGTGGTTCCTGTGGTGTTACCAGTTTGTATTTTGAAATTGCTTGGAGTCACCATAGATTATAACTTAAAATTTGATCTTCACATGCATAAAAACACTTATCAAAAGCAACTGTAGGTCTGCTATAGAGAGCAAAAACATTCCCTATTCCTTTTAGTAGAATCACCCTAGTTAACTCTTATCTATTACTCTGTCTTCAATATGGCTTACCTATTTTGGCTAACAGACATCTCTATCTTAAATCACAACTGGTGCAGTGCTATAGTAAGACAGCTAGATGTGCAGTTATCCTGCTACACAGAGCTCATTATTGCTCTGCATTACTTTTTCTAATTGGTTAGATCTCCTGCACCAACTAACCTATGCAAAGCTTATTCTAACCCATAAAATACTATATAACCCCTCTACCTGTCCTTCCATCTCTTTAGTACTTGATCACCATCTCACAAATCACGATCATTCTCATGAAAAAAAAACTTCTTGATATATATATATATATATATATATATATATATATATATATATATATATATATATATAAACAGATGGGACAATAGTTACACTACATAGCCAAACTATGGAACTCTATATCAAATTCAATCAGAATTGTATATAGCATCCATGCATTTTAGTCCTTTCTCAAAGAATTTGTCACGAACTCATGGTTATGCCAATTAACCTCTCCTGTATTATCTATATAAGAAATACTTTACACTTTTTTAGCTTTCCATCATGCTATCAGTCTATACCCCTTCAAAACCTGCCATCTCTGCATTCTTAGGGAGGACCTATATAAGCTTTTTTTATTATTTCCTAGCATAATACTCTATGCTTCTAATACTTTTGTATATATTGATTGTCATGTTTAATTATATATTTATTCTTTTATTATTACTATTTAATTATATATATTTTTTATTGTTGCATCATTGGTGTCTCCTTGTGGTTTATTGTATCCTATGAGTTCCACTGTCAAATTGTATGTACATATGCTTTTTCACTGGATCTATACCACAATTTTGTTTGATGTTATGTAAATATATGGACCTTTACTCCCTTGGCCTCCACTGAAAACATGTATTTATTATCTAGTTGGACTCCCCAGGTAAACAAATGTCAAAAAATAAATAGATCTGTAGATGAAACAGTGAAATGTAAAGTTGCTTGCCAGTAATAAGCTCAACATTAGTAATAGCTCTGTTTAATGTGAAATTATTCTGTTGACGTTTTCTTCTGGAGGGATAGTGCATTTTGACATAGCATATGTTATCAAGTGGTTAAAATTTCTTATGATGTACTAAATACTCTTCTATTTAAACTGTGCTACACATTGCTGGATCATATGGTCTGATGCTAGTGATCTTCATAAAATGCCAGGTAGTTTATCCAACTCTTCATAATAATAAGGGATGTACAAAATGAAAAGGTGTCTGAAATTGCTGGCAGTTGTGGTGTGGGAGGTTCTCTGTGGATGAAAGTAACTTACGTTCTTAACATCTGATTATTTTAAACGGTATTTAATGTGGCTTTGCAGAACCAGAGTGCCTGCCTATGTGAATTGTGTTGGAATACTTTGGCTACTGTGTATTTGTATGAAACAAAGTTGAAATATGTGACTTTGGTCATTAATTTATTTATTTATTTTTTTGACACAGACATTTGACAGGAATGCAACCAACAATATATATGTAATTGATTGGTTAGGGAGATGTCTGTGGATAAAAATGAATGAGCCTGCTGAGCTGATAAAGTTAAAAAGCCATTAGTCTGTCCTTGCTAGAATAATATGCATTTGTATAAATCAGATTGGAACACTTTACTATGGCCATTTTTATCACACTCAAACATGTAATGTGTGCATAGGCAATACAATTGCCATAAATGTTCAGTGCAGATATTGTTGGATTATAATGACAATATTATGGGTAGACATTTATTGGTGAATTGTTCTGAAATTGCTACTTTTGTCATTATTAGTTCTTAATTTTTTTTTCACTGCTTACTGAAAAAATACCCCAAACTACACATTTAAAACACACTGTAACAAATACTGCTGTATTAGACAAGAAAATAATTAAAAACATTCAGGAGGGTGATTCAAAAAATCACATGCATTTATGCATAGTCTTAAAAATGTGGCATGGAGCCTATGGTTTAAAACAGTGCAGGGTCCAAGATATACTTCATCTGCCACTGCCCAGATATATTTTCAATGAATGTAAGTTTCAATACATTTTCAATGAATATGACTTTCAATGGACGATAAACTTACTACTATTGATACTAAATCTGCTTTCAGTGTATTTTGTTAAACAAATGGCCATCAGTGTCTGTACTATAACATTTTTAAAATACGTTTTATGTTAAATTAGATTATCTGTAATCACTGTAAAAGTAAAGAAGAAAGTAGTATGCATGCTGATGTATTTGAATACAGTCTGTGGTAATTGTAAAGAAACATCCAAGTAATGGGACAATGAAATGGCTTTGTGTATGTGTGTGTGTGTGTGTGTGTGTGTGTGTGTGTGTGTGTGTGTGTGTGTGTGTGTGTGTGTGTGTGTGTGTGTGTGTTTGTGTGTGTGTGTGTGTGTGTCCGTCCAAATAATGGGACAATGAAATGGCTGTGTGTGTGTGTATGTGTGTGCGTGTGTGTGTGTGTCCGTCCAAATAATGGGACAATGAAATGGCTCTGTGTGTGTGTGTGTGTGTGTGTGTGTGTGTATGTGTGTGTATGTGTGTGTGTGTGTCCAAATAATGGAACAATGAAATGGCTGTGTGTGTGTGTGTGTGTGTGTGTGTGTGTGTGTGTGTGTGTGTGTGTGTGTGTGTGTGTGTGCGCATGTGTGTGTGTGTGTGCATGTGTGTATGTATATATATATATATATATATATATATATATATATATATATATAAAATATATATATAAAATATATATATATATATATATATATATATATATATAAATATATATATATATATATATATATATATATATATGAATATATATATATATATATATATATATATATATGTATATACACATATGGGTCTGTGCTGAATTACCAAATGACACTTCAACAAAACCCAGCTGGCTGACTCCACTTCTCCGAAATGCTATCACAACGAAATCACGAACTTGTGAAATCCTTTCCCTGTGAAAGGAACCACTTGGCCACCATGAAAAAAACCTAAGCAGACCAAAGTTAAACCTACCCAAGTGGGGGCGTTGCCCACCCACAGCCCTTTTACTTAAAAATACCAACTCCCAGATCACACAACACTGAAGAAAGGAAAAGTTCACCATGGTGGCCAAGTGGTTCCTTTCAAAGCGAAAGGATTTCGGCAGTCCATGGTGTCGTTGTAATAGCATTTTGGAGAAATGGAGTCAGCCATCCAGGTTTCATTGAAATGTCATTTTGGAGATTCAACGTTTCAATGTTGACCCACATATATCTATATATATATATATATATCTATATATCTATATATCTATATATATATATATATATATATATATATAAATATATATATATCTATATAAAATATATATATATATATATATATTTATATATATATATATATATATATATATATATATATACATATGAATATATATATATATATATATATATATATATATATATATGTGTGTGTGTGTGTGTGTGTTATTGTGTGTGTGTGTGTGTGTGTGTGTGTGTGTGTGTGTGTGTGTGTGTGCGTGTGTGTTATGACATGTTTCCTATTGAAATGTCGACATTTGAAATGCCGAGTGCCAAAACGCTGTAACAAAAAAAAGAGCAAATCTCAAAAATTGCTTTTCTCCTTAAAATTTCACCCCAAACCTATATATACCAACTCTGAGATTCTCATTCCTAATAGAGAAAAAGGAATATTTTGAGAAATGGCATCTCAGACATAGTACATGGAAGTCAGTACTTTTGGCTATTCAGTCTCCCCAAGATTCAGTAAGGTTCCATGCAGGAAATAACTTATTCCTGCACGGAAATGACCATTTAAGAGCAGCATGGCAGTGTATCAAGCATAGTAATGGAGGCGCAGTGCCTCTGCTCCTAAATGGACACAGAGCGTGGATGAATGCAAGGGTGTGTGCCTGAGAGGAGCTATCACAGTATACACTCCCCTGCACTCAGGAAGTGCCGTTCGGCAATTTCAATGAGAGAGAATGCTCATAGGAGGTTGCATATCTCCTAACTGTACATATCATTGCATAATGTCCAAATTTGTTGCCTATACAGTTGGCCTGTACCCCATTTGTACAGGGAAATCATGGGATGATGTCAGGAATGAAGCCATGAAATAATGGCATACATTTATTTATTTTTTTATTTTAATTTATTTTTCTTTATTTTACATTTGTCAACCGCGTTAGTCTGGCTGAGCTTTTGGCTCATTTTCAGTAGAGACCCAGGGAGAAAAGCTCCTCAGGACTAGAAAACATTTTATTAAAGTTTAGTAACATAGTAGTAACAATCAGCTATAGGATCTTACAAGCAGAGAGCTGGAGAGAAAAAAGCTCCTCAGGCAATTCAGTTATACAGAGTATTAACAATTGATAGCAAGTATGTAAGTTGTTGCAAACAAGGTTTAAAAGAAATTAGCAGAATAAAATGTGACTAGTTACAATATTATTTAAGCTGTTTAGAGCAAAATGAGTTAATAGTTAGGCAAATGCTTATTTGAAGTGGGTAGGATCTAGTTGTATAGGAGTTTGGAAACAAGAAAGGAAAGTAAGAATGGCTAGTAGGAGATGTAGGGGAGGTAGAGTATAGGAGACAGACTAGACAGGTAGGTTGTTTTGAGACTGTAATAATTAAGAGTGGTTGGAGAAAGAGGAAGGGAAGAGGTAGAAGAGGCAGGGGAATAGTGTTAGAGATACACTGAGTGTGGTGGTGAAATAGGTGAAAGGATGGTGGTTTCAGGGTGATTGGCTACAGTGGCAAGACCACTTTGTTTTTTAGGCATTTGAGTCTCAAACACCAAAATCCATCAGAAAACATATATTAAAACAAAATCCTGTTACTCTAGCAACTGTCCCAAGTTTATAAGAGCAATAATTAAAATATGTATGTAGTTGTACCACAATTTGTCAAGCTTTGTCCAGATAGTTTGCCTGAAGAGGTTGAGATGTATGGGAGGTTACTAGGATGTCTGCCAAATGTGCAGATGCATGCAGAAATCTACAGCAATAAGTGAAATCTGTCCCTTCCCAGAAAAATAACAATATAGAATTTTTTTTTTAAACAGATTAAATTTAACCGTAGGTGTGCGGGTTTGCCCATTGCTTAGCTATGCATACTGTAGCTTAAATAGCACAATAAGATAAATAGCAAGAAACATTCAATTGAAGAAGAACTGCAATAGTGTAGTGGTCAGAGCATTCTCTTTGCGAGCATTAATTCCCAGTTCGATTCTCACTCTAGTAAATTCCATTTTCCAGGTGAAATCACTTCATGAACATTTTTTTTTGCTGTATAACCTAATAAATAACATATGTTTGAGAACTGGAGTACTGCATTAAGTGCAGATGTGAGGTGTCATTTTAATACTGTGGTAAAAATCACAGATAAACACAAGTACCCCATACAGTATATGTACACATAAATCAGGGAAACTAAATGAAGGTATAATGTGTAATGAATGATAAATCCATAGAGTATCCAAATCTACCACTTTCCCAAGACCCATGTTTTATTTCATTCTAAAGTAGTGCAGGGGTAAGTGGGAGTAAGAAGTTTTAAGCAGAAGTAAGTGAGTTTAAGCCTGTTTGCACAGCTGTAACCAATGCACACACAGGTTAAGCAATTTTGAAGCAAACTCTCTGTAAGCATATTTAAGCAACAGTTAGCATTGCTGACCATCGCACAAACTCGCGTAAACCCACTTACAACTGCTTAAAAGTGCCTTAATCGCTCTGTATCTAACAGCCCTTGTTCTGCTAAGCAACCAAATAATCAACCTTTCCAAGTCTCAATCCCAAGACCCTGCACACCATAGTCAAAGTGATTTACCACTAAGGCATGTCAGATATACATAACCTCTTCTATTTAAACTGTGCTACACATGGCTGGATCATATGGTCTGATGCTAGTGATCTTCATAAATTGCCAGGTAGTTTATCCATCTCTTCATAATAATCAGGGGTGTACAAAATGAAAAGGTGTCTGAAATTGCTGGCAGTTGTGGTGTGGGAGGTTCTCTGTGGATGAAAGTAACTTACGTTCTTAACATCTGATTATTTTAAATGGTTTTTAATGTGGCTTTGCAGGAACAGTGTGCCTGCCTATGAGAATTGTGTTGGAATACTTTGGCTACTGTGTATTTATATGAAACAAATTTGAAATATGTGACTTTGGTAATTTATTTATTTATTTTTTTTTTTTTGGCACAGACATCTGACAGGAATGCAACCAACAATATATATGTAACTGATTGGTTAGGGAGATGTCTGTGGATAAAAATGAATGAGCCTGCTGAGCTGATAAAGTTAAAAAGCCATTAGTCTGTCTTTGCTAGAATAATGTGCATTTGTATAAATCAGTTTGGAACACTTTACTATGGCCATTTTTATCACACTCAAACATGTAATGTGTGCATAGGCAATACAATTGCCATAAATGTTCAGTGCAGATATTGGTGGATTATAATGACAATATTATGGGTAGACATTTATTGGTGAATTGTTCTGAAATTGCTACTTTTGTCATTATTAGTTCTTAATTTTTTTTCACTGCTTACTGAAAAAATACCCCAAACTACACATTTAAAACACACTGTAACAAATACTGCTGTATTAGACAAGAAAATAATTAAAAACATTCAGGAGGGTGATTCAAAAATCACATGTATTTATGCATAGTCTTAAAAATGTGGCATGGAGCCTATGGTTTAAAACAGTGCAGGGTCCAAGATATACTTCATCTGCCACTGCCCAGATATATTTTCAATGAATTGTTTTCACAAACATATCATCCAACACAGTCATTCAACAGTACAGGAAATGTATTTATACATGTAGATGTATGTGTGTGTGTGTATATATATATATATATATATATATATATATATATATATATATATATATATATATATATTTACATATATCTATATATATATATATATATATATATATATATATATATATATGTGTGCGTGTGTGTGTGTGTATGTATACACAGATATATATCTATAGCTATAAAAGTGAACACAACAAATAATTATATGACTAAAAGCACCATTAATGGAGGTGGGGGGGGCCAAGCTAAGTACCTATTGTAATTATTGATATCATCCTCTCCGCCACAGCCAAACAGATCTGCCTTGCAACACAATACCAACACTTGCTAGTCCCATACCCAGGACTTTACACAGCATAGCACAAGAAATTAACAGTAATCCATCCCACCTGTATGATGTCAGGATTGTATCATTAACATATCATGCAGTACAATCTGGATACCATAGGGAATGCACAATGTGGAAGCAGTAAACATTCCAATGATACATACGCACACACACATATATAGGTTCATAGGTTACTACTAGGCTAACTGCCCTTATGGGCCATTTCTAAGCCTAGCCAATTACCCGATGTCAGAATCAAACCCTGCATCTTGTGTTTCTAAGGTAAGCACCTTAAACATTACCCACCCGTATGTATGCAGATACATATATATATATATATATATATATATATATATATATATATACACATGGGTCTACTTTACATGGTCGACTTTTCAAAAGTCGACTTTCATATGGCAGAGACCATATGTTTGACTTTTGAAAAGCTGACCATGGGGAAACTCTATCTCCGTACAGTGCAGAATGGGAAATAGTGCGATCTTGGAGTTGGTATATTTAAATTACTGGGGGTGTGGGGGATGCAGGGGGGGTTTGCCCCCCCTACTAACCATTTTAAGGTAAGTGTTCATTGTGTTTTTTGTGTTTACTTTACATGGTCGGCTTTCCGAATGTCGATCATGTGGTTTCTGCCATATGAAAGTCGACTGTGAAAAGTCAACCATGTAAAGTAGACCCATATATATATATATATATATATATATATATATATATATGTATACACACACACACACACATGTACATATATTACTACTTATAGATATGTATTGGAAGATACATATTTAGATGGTGCACAGCATATTGAACAGCCAGTATTCCTACAGTTGCCACCTTTTAAAATGGACATTGTATGATTCTCTCATACAAACAACAATTATTGCATGAAACATATATCCACCGAGAAGTCAAAGTATATGACACCACTCACAGGTCTGCATACATAAGAAATGTTTGTTTGTGTACTATTACAGTTGTATATTCCATGTCA